>NW_026516392.1:0-62831 GCF_025602895.1 Polychytrium aggregatum
CTCAAGGCGATACCAAATGCCGTCAACCGACCATGGCCGGATTCCAACTTTGCTGCGCCACATACAACGTGACTCTCAGGTGACCGAGATGAGCAGCTGCGAGGGGCCGGAAAAAATTGATCGTGAATGTGTCTCTGGCTCCGCCCAAAAGCAACCCATTGTCTTGCCGATCGCCAATTTTTTTCTGTCCTCGGGCTGCCCAAGACGCTTGCGGGTGCCGATCGAGTCTGGCTGCAGTCTGTCCATCATCTCCCACGCCGTCTCTGTCCCGCACAGACCCCGACCCGCACGCCAAGCCAAGACTAGCTGCTCGGCCCCACTACACCAGCACCGCCCTGGTCGACAACACATCCGCACAACACCATCGCCACCATGTCGAGACCACGCTCAGACTCTGTTGATTCCAACGCCAGCGTTGACGAGTTTGGCAGAGCCAAAAGAAAGTCGTCGGGCGGCCCGCGGCGCAGCGAAGACGCCGGTGCGGGCGAATCGGCCCGCCGCCCGCCCCACTCGGACTCCGAGAACAGCTCGGACGAGTCCCGGTCGCACTCCCGGTTCCGCAACCATCGCCAAGAGGACGACGGCTCGTACTCGCGACGTCGGAGTCGCAGCCCGGGCTCGTCTCGCTCGGGATACCGGTCGAGCGACCGCCGTTCGCGGAGCCCGAGCTATCGCTTACCGAGGAGCAGCGGCTCGCTATCGTCATACAAGTCGAGCTCGAACCGCAACGATCGATACCGGTCGTCCTACTCGTCGTCGTCATCGTAGGTGCTCCGAGGCGCTCCGTCCGCACGGCCATGATCTCGCAGCCATGCCGACGCACCAAGATTCTCATTGCGGTCTATCTCTGCCTTTGCTCCTATCGCTACAGGCGCCCTGGCGGATATCGATACAGAAACGACCCGGCTCCATCCTATCGAGGAGATCGTGAGGGCAAGGTACGGATATGCTGGCACTGCCCAGCAGCAAAAACTGACCCTGCTGACTCTGGCTGTACCTTGAGGAGGAGTACCCACCCACTCCGATCGACTGCACCTTCCACTCTGAACAACTGCTTCATCCCCCATGGCTGGCTCGCTGACCTGCCTTGGCGTCTGTTGGTGCTCTTCCTGGGTTCCAGAAATACTGGGAGGCCTCGACCTATCTCGAGACCGAGTTTTATCAGAACACCATTTACCTCGGCGATCTACCAGCAAACACCGACGAGGAACAAGTCCGAACGATATTTTCCAAAGTTGGGATCGTCAAGGAGGTTCGCCTGTTTACGGGCAAGAGGTGCGGCGAATATGTTGACCGAGCGCCGTTGTTTCTGCTGGTTTTGCTCGCATTCCATGACAGTCTTGGCGTTTATATTGCGCTTTTCTGACGAAACCCATGTCCCTGCCTCCATCCACTCAGCTATGGTTTCGTCACGTACGAGACAGGACAGTCGGTCATCGATGCCATTCGAGAGTTTGACAACACATCCATCGCCGGACCTGAAACCAACCCGATACGGGTGGGACGGGCAAAGATTCCCGAGCGAAACCGAAACGGCCTGGGTAACCAGCCCTGGTACGATGTCGATGCTGTCTATAGTGGCCGCGTGCCCGAGGAACCATACCAAGACGATGCCCAGAACATTGAAGACGACGACGATGCAAGAGCCTCGACAAAGAACGAGGACACTGATGAGAGCGATCCGTTTGCGATTGCCCTGAAAGCATACCAGGATCTCAGCCACGGCCATCGGCGGTAGAGGCGTCGATGCGAACGAGGGCTGGATATCTGCCGCCGGCTTACGTTGGAAGGGCACTCTTGTCACAGCGCATCGCCGGTGTTGAGGAGAAAGGAGAGCATCGTTGCTAGAATGTGTCCTCGGAAGCGAATGTACCAATACACCGCAGCACCCCCTTCGCTGACATGCGCGCGGTCCGAGCAAAAGATGCCCGGGAAGAAGTCGCCGATGGCACAGCCTGACTGGCATGCATTGGAGATCATATAGGTACTGATATGACAAAGCCATGTTGAGGAAAGGAAACAAAAATTACAGGAGCGTCGCCAGCACGAATGAGAACCGGTGTGGGTTGGAGTTGGTGCCGCCCGGATCACGCTGTGGGATTGGAGCGGCGGCAGCCAAATAGACTGGTCGGAGCCTGGGTCTGGCTGGGTGCCGTTGTTATTGCTGCTGTCGCTGCTGTTGCTGCTGATGCTGATGCTGGTGCCGTCGCTCGGGAAGCTGTTGCGCACCTATCCGCCGATTTGGATGGTCTGGTCGTTCTTGAATGCCAGGATACCTCCGATGACCGCAATGGCCACAAAGATGATCGAGATGACGAACCAAATCAGACCCCAGAAGCGGGGTCCCAGGCAGCCTCCACAGCACAGCTGCGAGAACTTTGAGGCGTCCGATTCGTTGACCTTGCGGGTGATCAGGTCCTCGACAATATCCCAGAGCGAGTACAGTGCGCTCATGACTCTGGATAATGCGGCGAGGTGGATAATGCATACGTTAGAGCCACAGTCGCACCCAACATCGGCGCCATCCAGGGGCCCCGCCCTGAGCCGAGATCTCTTTCCTCCAGAAATGGCTCGCGGCCACGACTCTGCAAGCACACACTCACCCCATGAACAGGATGACGTAGCGGAGAGCCACGGCATTGTCAAACCACCACAAGAATGCCAGGAAGCCGATGAAGACCACGGTGATGCCGCGGGTCATCATGTTCCGGGCATAAACGAGAACGAGCAGCAGCGCCACTCCCAGCAGGCCCGTGCCGATCTTGGATGCCAGAAGGTTGAAGCCGGCAAAGATCATGAGGGAGCCCCAAACACAGGAGCCGATGTAGCCTGGTTGCGACATGCAGCCACCGTGGTCAGCAACATAGCACGCATATGCAACGTTGGACGGCCGCTCAGAAGCACAGTCAGTGGGCTCACCTGCTGGCAAGGTGATGTAAGGATTCCCGCCTCGCATTCCAGTCACGCCGCCTTCGTCGGGGTTGACGTTGATGTACTCGATTTTGGCGCCGGTGCACCAGCCGGCTGAAGCATGTCCAAACTCGTGAAGGGCCACGGTGATGATCTGGCAAAGATCAAAACAAAGTAGCGCTGTCAGCAATGTGATCGATGGACATCATCACAGGAGCGTAGCGACCAGCCAGGCAAGGGCTCGGCGAGAGGACTCATGAGCGGCGGCAGCCCTTGGGCAGCACGGTGGTCTGCAAGTCCAACTGTGCCAGACTGTCCAGGTCGATTTGCAGCAGTCTGCCTCTCGACAGTACGAGACCGGGGATGCTCACCTTGAACGGATACAGGATGTAGTTGAGATAAGGGATGTTCCAGAGGAACAGGATCCCGACGGCGTATCCGATGATGAAGTAGATGGTTGTCCACTGCTCCTGAGACGGCTGGAGCCGCTGCAGAATGTCGTCGCCGATAGAGCTGCCTCCGACAGGGGCCATTGTGAGCTGTTGGTAGGGTTTGTGTGGGGGGAGTGAGCCGAGCGAGAGCAGGGGTGCCGACGAGCCTCTGGAAAAGGACGGAGCAGACAGGCGGACGAGGATCGAGGAAGAGCGGCGGTGAACAAGAGTGCGCCCTGGAGGACCCAAAGCCAGCCAAAGCCAGCCAGAGCTGTGTCAGAAGGTTCTGTGCCCGCGTGCGCCGCCACCGCACCGCCACGGCCGTGTGTGTGTGTGCATTACATAATCCACACGTGATCGGCACCTCGACACACAGCGGTATTGGCAAGCGGCGTGTCTGCAATGTTTCGATTTCCCTCCTCTCCATAGCACCAGTCTTGGCCGTCCTCTCGGTTCTGGTAATTTTCGCCGTCTACAACAATGGTAAATACGGGCTTTGCGGCCACGGGCGAAGGGCAGACTCGACGACGGCACGGATGGATGGATGGATGGATGGATACACGAACGAACCCTCGGATGGATGGATGGATGGATGGATGGATGGATGGACGGATCGATCGATCGACCGATGAATGGACGGATTGGACACCCCGAGGCATTCGAATTCCAGTACCCCAGCCTCCAACCTCCAACTCGAACTACCACGCCCGAACCATCGCCCCTGGATCTTACCGGAATCTCGATGCGGATGCCCTGCTGGCTGGCCCAAGACTCTTTCCGACCGTTGGTGCTCTCTGTTCACGATGCCGTGGCCGGCCGCCGGCTTCGGATCGCGGCACCGGGGCATATTCATCAAGTTCCCTCGACCAGTGCTCGCTCGCTGTGGAGACCGCTTTATCAGTCCGCCTGCAGTACCGACGTCGACGACCGCCACGCACTTTCCCGCCGAGGCTGTATCCATCCTCCAACCGGTCGCCGAATGGCCGCAGCGGCTCGTCGATCATGCGCGACAGTGCCCTGTGCAGCCCCCGAGCGTCGATATGCGACTGTGGCATGTGCCGACAAACAGGAAGATCCCGTATTGATCTATGACCTCTCTGCGGTTGCTGGACATATAGACCAAGGGTACTCAAAGTTTCGGTAAACGCCACACCAAGACCCACACTCTGTGCCGCAGATGTGGTCGTCGCGCCTTCCACAACCAGAAGAAGACCTGCGCTCAGTGTGGCTACCCCTCTGCTAAGATCAGAAGCTGTAAGTTGGCGTGTCGATTGCCAAGCATCTCGCCGAGGTCTTGTCCTGCGTGGCTCGGCTTGGACGACTCGCGGCGGTGCGGGATGCTGATGTCTCTTTTGCGTTACTGCAGTCGAGTGGAGCGTCAAGGGCAAGAGAAGAAAGACCACCGGCACCGGCCGCATGGCTCACCTGAAGGACCTCCCCCGCCGCTTCAAGAACGGCTTCCGTGAGGGTAAGTATCGCAGCGGCCTGCGACATCCCTCGCAGTTCCAGGCGCGATCAGTGCTGTGAGTCTGCTGCGACTGGTCTGGGTTGAGAGTGTCGACTCTAAGCCGCACTGCCTTTCGTCACAGGCACCTCCGCCAAGCCCAAGAAGGCCACCGCTTAAGCAAAGCAGTATACTACAATCGGAATCTTGTGTATAGTCGAGTTGCGGACGCGGAAATAAATATGGGACCCGCAACATTGCTGCGTCGCTCATACACCAGTCTCCTGTGCAGCCAGTTGTCCCCAGCGCGGAGATCCGTTTCAACTGCCACGGTTCGCCAGCGAGAACCGGCCCGCTGACCGTTGGCCGGGTCCGGATGGATGGCTATCTGCGCATCGCAGCGCTCAGCTTTCTCGCTGAACAGCATCACTCGAGCACCATGTCTGTATTTTATTGGTCGCGATGTCATGGATGGCCTTCCGATCGTTGCCGATCCCGGCACCGCTGTGCGTCTTGATCTGTCGGTCTCTGTATCGTTGCTGGCTGTGATGCCGTGGCATTGTCTGCCACCGACGCAGGCCGGCCTTAGCCAGGTCCGACCTTGGGAATGTCGTGGTGCTCGGACAGGGAGCTGAGATAGTTGTTGAATTCCTTGGGATGCGCAACAACAGATTCGGAGCAGTCAGCATCCATCCATCCGTCTGCCCGCACTTGTCCTGCGCGTGCCTGCTTGTGCTTACCGAGACTCGTTCCTTGTGTGATTTGCTGACGATCTTTTCGATCTTTTCGGATTGCTGGGGGCCGAGGCACAGGTCGCAACCAGGTCAGGATAATGTTTCAGGATGAGCGCACTGCTCCACGGCCCTGGCCCAGAGTCGATGGATCGATCCTGCGATCCATCTTGCCGCCTGCAATCCAGTCTCTTTGCCACACTCTGCCTGGTCGGCATTCCTTCTCACCCGCTTCATCTGTGCCTCTTCGAACTTGAGCTCGGCCTTGGTTTTCCGGCTGGGAGGCAGGGTCTGCAGGACGCTCGATGGAGCCGAGTCGTCCTGGGTGCTGTCGCGATCGCTATGGACGTCCTCTTTCAAGACATGCTCGAGCCGCTTCTTGGATTCTTTCTTGTCCTTCTTCTTCCTGCGAGCCAAGTATGCAGGAATCGATCAGCACGGGCAGAGTCCGGCATAAGGAGATTGACACCGAGCATCCATGGCATCTGCAGCATCCATGGCATCTGCAGCATCCATGGCATCTGCAGCATCCAAGGATATTGCAGCATCCAAGGATATTGCAGCGTCTGGGATTCGTTGTCTGGGCCATCTCGGCTCAGCAGCAGGACACACAGGTGCGGAGCGAGGCGAGATGGGCTACTTTTTGATACCGCTGGATCCTTTGAGCTTCAGGCCGCCGCCTGTGAAGTTGCCGTAGTCCGACATTTCATCCCAGATCGGTCGTGAGCAGCGATCGATCCGCCCGGCCGCCGATCGCTGCTCAAGAATCGCCCGATGCTCGCATCCACGTGAACTCCCCCCCCCCAGAACAGAGCGACAGGCCCAAATGCTCACACCATCAGCCCGACCAGACCCGCCCTCAATGGCCCACGTATCGAATCGGGAGCATCGCCGTCGAGAGGAGGCAGCTCCGTTGGTTGGGGCCGGTCCTGGCGCTGCTCTGGGTCGCCGCCGTTGATCGCCCAGTGGCCCTGTCGCTCTGCAATCGCTTCGCCGGACACTCCATGCTCGCTTTGGCTCGTTTCTCCCGCCAGCGCTGCTCGGGTTTCGCCTTGTGCTGCCCATCATCTCCCAACGCAACCTGTCTGCACACTGCCCGAATGGCCCGCAAGCCCAGCAAGCCGCTCGTCCTGGTCCTGGACTATGACGAAACAGTAACCTCTCGGGACACCCTTGCCCTGCTGGCCAGATGGGCCCGCGCCGACTCGCTGGCCATTCCTCCCGAGGCGGTCTCGAACCATCCGGATCTGAGCGGCTGGCATGCCGTCGTCGATGCTTATCTTGCCGATCTCGCTGGCTGCAAGGCTCGACAGCAGCAGCAGCAGCATTTCGGAACCCATGTCACCCTCGACGACTACATCGGCGCAACCCGGGAGGTCGACCAGCGGTCGATCCTGCGGGTATCTGCCTCCCGGGTGCTGGCGGGTATCAATCGCTCGCTCATTCGGTCCAAGGTCGAGTGTCTCGCAGCGTCCACCAGGGACCGGTCCGGTGCCGACGGCGACAGCGATGGCGACGGCAGACATTCGTTCGTGCAGCCGGGGTTCTCATCGTTCGTGCAGGCGTTCGATCGGCACTTTCCCGAGTCCATCTATGTGCTCTCCCTGAACTGGAGCAAGGACCTGATCCAGGCCACATTGTCCCAGTGCGGCATCAGCGTTGCATCGGACCGGATCCTATCAAATGACCTGGAGTTCACCTCGCCCCTCGAAGGCCCAGCATCGCAGATCTCGACTGGGACCATCGTCGGAGACATCCACAACGGCGTCGACAAGGCACGCAAGCTGAAGGAGCTCATTGCTGCAAAGGGCCTTGGGACCACAGTCGTCTATATCGGCGATAGGTATGCGAGTGTGCTCGCCGATGCCGGATCGATGCCGTTGATGTTGCGGTGTGTGTGTTGCACTTGACTTATCCCAGTGCGTTTCTTGGCCTCAGTTCATCAGACCTTCCATGTGCTAGTAAGTCAATCGGCGCAGCCATATCCAGAGCAACAGGACCGCCCGAACCATGATGGTCCGAGCAAATGCCATGATCAACGATCGTGTGCTCGGAATCGCTCCGTTAACGCTCGCCGCATCCACACCAATCCCGTCACAGTCGCTGCCGACATTGGCATACTCATCCGGCGAAGCTCAGCACTCGACGTTTGCGAGCGCTTTTCGATTCCTGTCGCGGACCTTCCCAGAGATATCGGTGCCTGCAAGCAGTCTGTTCTCTACGTTGCCCCGGACGGCTGGCGATCTGTTGGCCAGACGATGCACTTCACGACGCTCTAGTGGGGCAACGCATACTGTCTGACGAGTTTGACTGCTTGACAACGCCTTCACTAGACCGGAAGCAGCCGTCGAGCCCAGCTTGTCCGTGGCAATCGCTGTGCCTGGCAGATTTGCAATACCACTCGACCAGGCAGGTCACATCGTTGCGAGCTCTGCTTGCATCACAGCCATCTGCTGCAACAATCGCAGACCTGAAGCCCGAGGACTTGCGTGCTGCATTGTCTCCGCCGTGAGATTGTCTCCAGTCTTGGTTGTCAATCAAAGTGGGCTTGGAGGAGTGCATTCGGTAAACTGTTGGATATACTAGAAACACGAGAAGCTTACCGTGAGATATGCCTTCATCGGCCTGTGGGCCGATCTGGAGCCGATCGTGCATGACTTGTGGGCACTGGATGAATGGCAAATAGCACCGAAACCGGCCCTGAAAGGACGGTGCGTTGAATCGAGACGGCGAAGCATTGCACTTCGGACAAGTTCGCGGCGTAGCTGTTCCGTATCATGCACTCGGCTGAGAACCACCAAGTGTGTCCATCGCTTCCTTGGGCGTCCGGCCCGCAGAGACAGTCCAAGACTCCGATACCTCTGCGGTCGATCTCATCGGTCGAGTCCATCACAACCGTGAGAGAACAGATCGGCAGCGTTGGGCCAGACGGTCAGTCAAGTGCGTCCCGATTGACTATACACTTTATTCAGAAAAAAACGGGACAATATAGCCGTTTCCATGAACAGGTAGTATGTGCTGTGCTTGCGTCAAGCAAAGCCACAAGAAATAAAACAGATCACTTTGGCAGCCTCCGAGTGAAGACCGCCGGTCGCTCTCCGATCTCCACAATCGACCTGCACACTATGATCATGTTGCGCGCCGCATTGACATCGCGATTCCACACTGTCCGGCAGCTGGGATTCTTGCAGCTCCTGACAAAGTGGGAATTCGCAACACTGGGCGCATCGAGTCCTTCCAACCGAACCGGCTCCAGGCACTTGGAGCACACTTGCGAGGTGTTGAACTCGTTCGTCGAGACTACCTTGACGCTTCCATGATGGTGATTGGGCCGGCGTCGGTGGTGCTCGAACTGCTCAAAGTACTGAGCGAACCGCTGCCTCCGAGGGCTGGATGCATAGCCCTTGCCCTGTCGCCATGACGCATTGCCAAAGGCGATCACCACATCGGTCCGTATCGGGGCGTGCTTCAGGACGGCCTTGCACATCCTGTCGACGGCCACTTGGCGTCTCCTGCGGCCTGTGAATCGATGGTGACGGGCCTTCTTGCCAAGGTGGAAGTCGAGCTGCACTCGCAGCTCCGGTCGCAGGACATGGGTGAGATGAACCTTGAAGGCCTCCGAGGACTGCACCTTGGGCGAGGGAGTGGTCGACATCCAGGTCTCGATGCTGAGTCGATACTTCATGGTGTTGTGCCACTTGGTGTTGGACGTATGGCCACACATTTGCTGGTAGTGACCATTGGAGAACGAGACCACCTCGTCTTGGTGGCCCGGTGCTTGGATGACCGCCGTGAAGATGGAGCCGACTCCAGGATCGATGCCAATCCAAGTGGTGCGATCGGGGTCTGGGTCGCCGATGTGGGCCTGGATGCGCTGCTCGGCAGTCTTGACGGGTGTGGTGGTCTCGGTGTGATCGGTTCGAGGCAGAAACTTGACGAGACCGATGGTGCATCCAATGCCATCGGTGCTGATCTCGTAGTTGAACAGCTTCTTGTCCCTGACCCGCTCTTGGAAGAGGGAACTACGCAGCTTGAAGCAACTGCGCCAGAGACGATCCTGGTTGTTGATGCCGTCCTCACCTTCTTCCTTGAGCTTGTCCCAGGTGAGGCCAAGACGATGTTCGGTGTCAAGGAGTTGCCAGAGAGTGACCGTGTCAATCTTGACATACTTGGCCTTCGCAGTACATAGAGGAACTATCGTGCACACGGCCGGAGGAGTGTCGACGGCGAGCTACTTGAGAGCCCAGTTGAGCCTGGATGCCAGCTTGTTGATCTTGGCCTTGGTGGTGCCGAGCTCAGACTTGGCCGTGGTGAACCTCTTGTCGTCGGAGGGAATGCCTTGGGTAGTGAGCTTGTCCAGCTTGGCCTGGCGCTGCAGCTCGGTGACTCGGAGGGCGGGCATGTCACAGTCGATCCACTTGTGGACATTGTCGACCATCTTGTCTCGGGCGAGGATTCTCACATGGTGTGAGAGGCGATGGAGGGCCCGGAAGCGGTCCTGGTCGCTGCTGTACCGAAACTCGTCCAGGACGTGGCCAAAGTCCGGGTAGAGGAACTCGAGATCGGCCTTGGGTGGAGTCTGCCCTGGTTTCTCGAAGAGCTCGAGACAGGCCTCGATGGCTTCGTGCTTGTGCTTGTTGGCAGGGAAGACGGCAGCGCAGAAGCGGCGAAGGAGTCGCCAGTAGGCCAGGTCGAGGTGGGTGGTGCAGTTGGTGGCATAGGCATTGACAGCCAGGGTGAGAAGCTGACTGTGAGCACCATCAGGCAGACGAGGGGCCGGAGGCAGGTCTGCGTGCCGAGTGGTCTGGTAGTCGCGAAAGGAAGCGACCAGATGCTCGTTGTACTGCTCGATGTCCCCGGTCGGCGAGAGGGCATCGGCCTCGACAATCGTGAAGCATTGGCGAACGAAAGCAGGGGTGGACTTGGAGATGACGGGGACGGGAAGATCCTGCTCGATGCACCGGAGGATGTGCAGGTTGAGCAGCCTGGATGCCTCGAACTGGATCTGGGTCATGGCCTCGACGGTGGCCTGGATCTTGTCGCGGAGAGCGGGATTGAGACAACAGCCATCCATCGTCTGCTTGAAGCAGCTGAACTGAGGGGCGGATGACCTTCCATCCACGAGTGGGACGACAGAGCTCTTGAGGGGCCGGTATTTGGGACATTTGCTGGTGTTGCTTCGCTCGTGATCGGTACCGTCGCACTTGGGACATCGCTTGCCGGTACTCGAGGAAGTAGATGGACCAGGCTCGGTGGGATCGACATCCATTGGATCTGCAGAAGCAGTGGTGGTGAGCGACGGAGCAACAGACGAACAAGCATGCGTGGGATCAGAATACGAACCAGAGACAGGCTCCGACTGTGACTTGGCTTTCTTGGGCCTGGGTGGCCGAGGCTGGCCATCACCGGTACCCTTACGCTTCGGAGGCATGGGGGCAGAGGATGCTGGATGCCTGCCAGTGGTACTGGTCAGAGCAGAGACTTTTTTTTATCGTACAATAGCGCGATGATCAGATCAAGGCGAGATGAAGGAAGAAAGCAGCAGGACGAAGGTGTGGCATTTATACCCGAGAGCAGGAACCCGTCTGCGCGGGCTGGTTGGGGAAGTGACCTGTTCAAAAATCGCCGAGAGGTTCAAGCCAGGGATGTGAACGTGAAAATGGCGGCGTGATTGGAGGGACAACCCCAAATCGGTGGGGACTCAACCCCAAATCGGTGGGGACTCAACCCCAAAGAAGTTCTCGATGGGATTGAAGTCGGGCGAGGCAGGTGGGGTGAAGATCACTGACCATCCTCGGCGCTCGATGCAGTCCAGGACAGCCATTGTCTTGTGCATGCTGACATTGTCCATCACAATCACAGAGTCGTCTGGGAAGGTCGCTCGCTCAAAGAACTCGACCATCGAGTGTGTCTTGAATGATGTGGGGATGTACATGCGATGCAGCACACCAGAGTGGTTGATGGCAAATGCAGCCGAGACAGACTTGTGTTTCATGTGATTGCGCTGGCGAAGCGGAGCACCCTTCGGTGAGTACCCGTAAAGAGGGAAAATGGATTTCCTGATCCCCGTCTCATCGACAAAAACGAATCGCCACGGGTCGATGGAACGGGTCTCGTCCCTGAACTGTGCCACTCGCTCATCCAGTCGCTTGGACTTGTAGAGGTGTGTTGCCCTCTTGTGTGAGAGACCTGCTCGGTGGATGGCAGTGTGGCAGAGTGAGAGTGATACTTTCCTCTGGAGGATGGACTCGAGCTTGCATCGCAACACAGGACCAGTCTGGAACGGGTCCTGTTCAATCAGGGTGCGAATGACTGGACATGCCTGCTCGAAGAAAGTGGATCTGCGAGCTGGGACCCGGGATGGGTCATCCAGCTTGCATCCTCAGTGCCATCGATGGATGGTGCTCTTGGACACACTGAATATGGAGGCGACCTTACGCAGGCTATGGATGAGGGCGTAGCATCGCAATGCGGCGGTGCGAAAGTCGGATGTGTGGCGAATGGTCATGGCCAGCGCGCGATAACATTGGGTAACAAAATATTCGATGAATGGTCAAAAACCCGGGTGTCCCGTTTTTTATTGGATTGACTATAAACATTCACAAGGTTTCGGCAAACACCACCGTTCCATGCTGGAGAGTAGATCTATGCCGTTCCCACACATGCGCCGATCCTTTCTGCGGATGCCTTCTGCTGCTCCTTCGATGGCCATGGCCCACCACAGGACACTGCTGCCTGTGTCTCCAATATACGGCAGAGGGAGCCCTCGGCGTGTTTGTTCCAGGCCCTAGTTGTTTGGCACAGGGTGATTCGTCCTGCCGACCTTCCGGGTGTAACGGAATCGGCAGCCCACAAGGTTGATGGCGATTGCTGGGGTACATATTGCAGGCCGGCAAAGACCCAGCCGGCACTACCGACCGTCGTCAACCCCACAGCCAAGGACACCAGCGCCTGCACACTACATACCCGACATCGATTTGCCTGCCTGTCTCGGTTCCCACGCTTACATCCGCTCACGATGGTTCTATTTGCATCTTCGATGCGCAAGTACCCTGTCTCCTTGGCCATAGCATGGGCACTGGCGCTCGAGTCTGTCCTGGCCCAGGAAGGAACAGTAAGTGACCATCTGCCGATGTAGATGACGCTAATCCGCCCAGGGCCAACCGATTCTGAACACTGACGGTCTTGAAACGTCCACCCCAGGGCACGGCTGTCGCAGGCACCAACCCGAACTATTCGTGCGATCCGACTGTCTGTGTCCTACCAAAGTGCTATTGTGCCAACGGCAGCCCCCCAGGCGGTCTCAGTCCCAGGTCAATCCCCCAGTTCATAACACTGAGTAAGGTCGCCGACGATGCCACCGATGGCGGCGTGTGCTTGCGCTGATCGCTCTTGGGTATTGCTCAGTTTATAGCAACCGTGGGTATCTCATTCTTCAACACTTGCCTCTCTGTACCGCATCCACAACCCAACCGGTTTGTGGTCCAACAAGCCTTTGACGATGCGGTGGACTCGGTCTTGGAGCCTGTAATCCAAAGCATGATCGACGGCCCCCTCAACCCCAACGGCTGCCCAATCTCCTCCACGTTCTTTGTTTCAACCCAATGGAACGACTACTGGGCCGTTCAGCGTCTCTACAGCAAGGGACATGAGATTGCCACCCACACCATGAACCACATCGGTAGGGCTGCGATCGGTTTCTGAGTTGTCCTGTGCTGTACCATCAAGTGCCAGAGTGCCAGAGTGCCAGAGTGCCAGAGCCTCAGTCCACGACCCGCATGGGATGCTGACGACGGCATTTCGTGCCGACAACAGGCAGCCCGCCCATCGAGGAGATTGTCGGGGCACAGACGGCTCTAAATCGATATGCGGGAGTTCCAAAGTCCAAGCTCCTGGGGTTCCGCCATCCATATCTCCTCTATTCGACGCAGTCGTTCCAGAACCTGGCCTCGGCCGGGACCTTCCTTTACGAGTCGTCCATGTCCATGGATGGAAGCATCAATCTCTGGCCGTGAGTGACTATCGCTCGGGAGCGTCTTGCGAGATCGGCATCGACCTATTCTCATTGCGGATCCTGCTTCGATTCGGCCGTCATCGCCCTCCACTTGGAACAGCCTCTCCATTGTCCGCCCATCTCACCTGCTTGTCGCCATTCTGGGGGGCTTCGTTTGCTTGCTCGCACACTTGGCCCTCGATAGGTACACTCTCGACAACGGCCCGGCCATCTCGTGCGTCACCGGCGACTGCAGCGGCAACTTCAAGTTCCCGGGGCTCTGGTCGCTTCCGATGGCCAACCTGAACAACCAGGACGGCTCCATCAACACCTCGATGGACCCGATGGCCAACAGTACCTCCCCGCTCACCAGCGACGAGATCCTGGCTCTGCTGCAGTACAACTTCCTGAGCCACTACAACGGCCAGCGCACGCCGATGGGGCTGTTCATCCATGCGACTCCAGCCCTGCCTGCGATCGAGCCCCAGCGGCTGGTTGCCTACGTCGCCTTCATCCAGTGGACGCTCCAGAACTACCCAGATGTCTACTGGATCAACAACCAGCAGCTTCTGGCCTGGATGCAGAGCCCATCCGACATTGCGGGGTCGCTCAAGAACCCCGCTCTTGGCTGCTTGTTCCCGGCCCGTGACCCTTCCAATGTCGAAATATGTGATGGCATCGACAACAAAGGCGACGGCAATATCGACGTAGGCCTGGTCGAGTCGTGCCAGTATCCGGATCAGAATGCATACTTTTCGTCGTGCTTTGGCTGCCCGTCAAAGGCCCCGAACGTCTCGGACGCCAATCCTGCGACCAGCAGCACTCGTTTCCCGATCCCCGATGCCGGCTGTCCCAACGCAGGAACCTGGGATCCTGTTGCGGGCCAGTGCGTCAGCCTCGCTCGGCCCATCATCGTCCGGGCTGCCGTCAGCACCTCTCCGGGATCGGGCAACAGCAGCAGTGCCCCGGGATCGGGCAGCAGCAGCAGCAGTGGGTCCTCCAAGGGAGCTTCGACGACGGCCAAGAGCGGGGCTGCCAAGATACCAACAGGTCTGGTAGCGATTGCGATGGCCGTCCTGGGCCATCTGCTCCTCGTGGGATGTTGACAAATCGGATTTCTGTCCACCCTCCCCCCAGCCGCAGCAATACACAATCTCGATAGCAGCCGTTATCGAGCGATCTGCCCAGCGGTCTGGTGCGATGGTGCGGACGATAGCGCAGGGCGCAGGCTGCGAGGTTGCTCGCCGCCTGACCAGCTTCCGTCTGGGGCCTCGTTTGACATCCCGTCGCGCTCGGCATGGGAGCCTCCTGTTCCGATGGAGCGGCCATGGGAGCCGGAGAGCCGATGCGGGCGTGGCTTGGGGCCAGGGCGGCCCATATAAAGCTGCAACATTGCCGTCATCGTCGCCACCATCACCATCGCCATCACCATCGCCATCGCCATTGGCATCACCATTGGCATCCCCCTTCGCTGCAGGACCGCCTCCCGCGCCGCCATGTCGTCGACCAAGGATTTACTGCGTATCTACAGCAAGTACAACGTCTGGGCGTATCGCCGCCTGCTGGTGGCCGTCGAGCAGCTCTCTGACCAGGCATACCACTCCAATACGGGCCTGGCCTTCCGGTCCATCCACGGCACACTCAACCATTTGTATCTGGGCGATCAGCTCTGGATCAAGCGCTTCAAAAACGACACCAACGGCATCGCGTCCATCTCGAGCTTCTGGACCGAGGCCGAGGTCTACTCCAAGCCGGGCGATGCTGAGTGCTACTGGGAAAAGTACATCACCGACCGCAAGGTGCTGGCAGCGTCGATCCTGACCCAGGTAGGAGTGCAATCTTGTCCTGGCCGTTCGAGCGGCAGGGCCATTTCCTGGACGATCATGGGGGCGAGACTGGGAGGGCTCGCCTTGCGACAAGCAGCAACCGGTACTGACGCATGTGCCGCCCATGGTGCCGATACAGGCCAAGGAGTACGACGAGTTCATTGCCGCTCTTGATGCCTCGACCGACTTTTCGGACACCTTCAGTCACCACGACTCGCATGGGATTCTTCGACAGCGCCCCCTGGGCAAAACCCTGCTGCACGTCGTCAACCATGCGACCCACCATCGGGGCCAGATCTCTGCCGCCGTGACAGCCTTGGGCGGCCGGCCTCCGATCATGGATTTGGCGTATTTTGACGATTCGCAGGAGTAGACTGGAAAGTCGGGCACGCAGAATGGTCAAATAAAACATGCGTCTCTGTCCAGCACGCCAATATGACTCGGTCTTGGATATCGGTGTGAGTTTGAGGCGATGGTGGAGACACGCTGGATGAGGATTGCTGTGCTCTCGAGGGATTTCCAGGGCAGCAGGGACTACTCTGGAGGATCAGGTCGTCGGTATCCATGAACCCGATCGGGTTGAGACTGATCTGTCAGCATGTCCCGCCGCGAGGTCCGCTCAGCGGATGTCTCCGAGTCTTTGGATGGCAGAGGGACGTGCAGAGGAGAATATGGACTGACCAGAGACAGGCGAAAGAGGGAAGGTGTGGGTTTGAGCGGGGCTCCTTTATGATGGATACGAAGGGACGATGGTATTTGGATGGCCACCGGAGAGTCCGGCGCAACGAGGGAGATTGGGCGAGGAAAGGCGCCGGCTGGAGATGAGGAAGCGGGGCTGGCTGAAGAGTGGGGGGGGTTCAATACGGGATCGGCGCTGATGCGGCTCGGATGCAGCGGCAAGGCTGGACCAGGACGACAGAGGGATCACCGGCCGAGAGGTTTGCGCCGAGCGAGGCCCGGCTGAGCAGCAAGGGCACAATCAAGAGCACAATCAAGAGCACTATCGGACTGCGGCACAGCCGTTGCAGACGAAATGCGATGGGCAGCGGTTGTTGGAGACGATGTGCGGTCGGGAATGGCATCGCCGGACGGGATTGTGCATGGCCGGACAAGCACGTTCGATTCCATGATGACGACTTGATGGATCATTGGTATGTACTTGCTTGATGGTTGATGGGTAAGTACTTGCTTGATGGTTGATTGGTATGTACTTGCTTGATATCTCAATATATACTCTACACTTGATATCTCAATATATCCTCTACACTTGATATCTCAGCATATACTTGGCTCTCTGCCCAATCCCCCTGCACCGGGATCTGATCCCGCATCGCCCTCGCGGACCCGTCGGCCGGGGCTGTATTCTTGTGGATTGGTTCGGTTTCTGCAAGCGTCTGGTGGTAGTATCGCTTCGTACTGATCACACCGCTTCGTACTGATCACACCGCCTCGCCCTTATCACATTGCCTATCTGCCACGCCCGTTTCCGCTGCAACGATCCGGTCCCTCTCGGACGACCCAGGCCCCTCTCGAAATCGCTCTGCCCTGCGCCCGCGGTGCCGACGGGACCACAAACCGTCTCCCAGCGCGGATATCCCATGCACCAGACCCCCTCCAATGGCTCCAAACGTCGATATCGCATCCCATGCCATGCTGTGCTCTGTCGTGCACTCGCATGCCCTGCCGTGCTCTGCCATGCACCCGCAACCACATCGGCCGCCGGCCTTCAGCACTCCGCTGACGGACGGTGCGCCGTCTGCCCCGTCCCTGCGGGCGTTGCCGTCGGCGATTGCGGTCAGTCCGTTCGTCCGCCTGCCGCCAGGGTGCGAACCTTTCGGAGCTGCCGGTCCAGACGATCGACACTCTGCCACTGCGCCGCTCTTTCAATAACTCTTACATTGCGCTGCTCTCTCAATAGCTCTGCCATTCCTCGCGGCCAAACGCCCCGCTCTTGCAATGTCAACCGCAGCACCGGTTCATATCACTGATCAAACCACTCATTGCACCGATCGTCTCGTCCGCAACCGCGATACCACCCGCTCCACTTGTTCCTCCCCGCTCGGTCTTGCTCCTTCCTGTCCCGCCCCTCCCCTCCCTGCCATATATCTTCTCCGGTTCCCAGCCGTCGTCTTCACCCCGGCTCATTCTTGCCTCGACCTTGCGGCCCATCCTATCCTCTCCCCCAAGCTCGGCCCCATTGTCTTCGTCCTGACTTCCCTCCGGCTTTGCCGCAGAGTACTTTGTCACTCCCGTTCTCACCCCCCTCCCCTGGTTGCCTGCTGGCACCTACCACTCTGCTGGATCTATTTTGTCCGTCCAGCGTCCCCTCTCCACCTGTCCTGACCTTGTTTGACGATGCCCGAGTCTACTTTGGCTGCCAAGCGCAGGTCGATGGCACCATCGGTCCATCGCAAGCGCTTCTCTGTCTTCAGCAGCTTTGCAGTCCCTGGCTTCGCCACCCTTCAAACCATTCTCACCACCCCTCCGCCTCCCAACTCCAAGTCCCTCGGCGAGTTTGTCGAAGCCTCTCTTGGTGATCTAAGCTTTCACACCATGCTCGATCTACTCTCCGACGATCCCACCCCGGTCTTTGTCTCGCCGTCGCCTGGTGCCGACTCGGACGAAACGCTGAACGAGAGTACTGTCTCCACGCTATCCCATGCGTCCCTCAAAGCCTTTGTCGAGTCGTGGGACTTTGCCGAGTCATTTGGCCTGCATCCCAACGATCGGGTTGCCGTCATCCTGCCGGACGGCCCCACTCTAGGTGTCTGTCTTGTTACCGTCATGGCCAGCTGCGCCGTGGTGCCCATCAACTTCCATCTGACCAACGAGGAGATCTGCACCGAGCTGGTGCGTCTCGGCGCCAAATCTGTGATCATGACTGCCGCACGCGCAGAAGATGTACGTATCTGTTCAATCCAGTCCAATCCAATCCAATCCAATCCGGCTCAAGCCCGATCCCCATCATCGCCTGGCTGCGCGGGGGTGGGCAGTTCTTCAGATATCAGCATCGACATTGGCATCGATATTGGCAGCGACATTGATGTCGATGGCGCCCCCTCTGTGTGATCGCTTGCCGTCCTTTCGGACTGGCTTGCACGGATCCCACTTGCTCGTAGCCATGCACTAACAGCCCCCCCTTCTGGCTACGGCTTGTTCCGCTCCCAGACAAAATTCACAGACCAGCTCTACTGGAACAGAATCAGCATCCTCATCCTCCGACCAGACCGTGTGCGCTGCGGGCTGTTCTCTCTGGCCAAATTCGATGCCGATAGTTCAGACGAAGCGGAAACCCCCGTAGTAAGTGCCTGTTTGGTCACCACCATCCTGCGCATCGAATGTGTCTTTCGGCTACCACAAATTCATCGCTCCTGCTAACGCCTGGCGCTCGATCTCGGCATCCGCAGCGCATCGACATTTCTGAACACTACCCCCAGTCTGCTCCCAAGCGCAAAGTCCACCGCACCCATCCCAACGACTGTGCCATGATTCTGGCCACATCTGGTACCAGCGGCAAGAAAAAGACGGTCCCGTACACCCTCAAGACCCTCGTAATCGGCGCCATTTGCGTGGCGAAATCCTGGGGCTTGACGGTATGTGCTCCTCCGTCTTCATTTACCGGACGAGGTTTATCGCCCCATCGGCTCCTCCCCCCAGCAATGCACCACCCATGCACATTCTCTCCGGCTGCGGCTGTTGCCCCTCATTGTTCTGATGGCGGCGGTGTTTCTAGCGACTAATCCGACTGCTGCACATTCCCCCGCAATAGAAATTCGATGTCAACCTCAACATGATGCCTCTCTACCATGTCGGTGGCATCGTCCGCAACCTCCTCGCTCCGGTCCTCAGCGGCGGAGCAGTTGTGTTGACCAAGGGCTTCGACACTGTCGTGTTCTGGGATCTGATCCAGACGAGCAGCGTCCACCCGACTTGGTACTATGCCGTGCCGACGATGCACCAGGCCATCCTGCAAGAAGGACGCAGCCGCGGCGTCGATCAGGAGGCCATTGGCATCCGCATGATCGCCAATGCTGGTGGTGGCTTACTGCCGTCTCTTGCTGTGGAGCTGCGTGACTTTTTCAAAGGTGCAATCGTTCTTCCCTCATACGGCATGACCGAGTGCATGCCGATTGCCACTCCACCGCAAGACTACACCCTGAACAGACCCGGTACCTCCGGCATATCCGTGGGTAAGTGCCTGCGACTTGGCTCGATGACTCCACGTCCGACGTCTGCATGACCATCCAGGTCTTGATGTTCACGTCGCCGATCCAATCCTCTGTCCTCTCCCGCTCCTGCAGGTCCCGAGATTTGCATCATGGACGACAGCCACCGAGCCTGTCTGACCGGAGTCATCGGAAATATCATGGTCCGTGGCCCTCCGCTGTTCAAAGGCTACGAGGGAGATGAAAAGGCCAATTCGTCGTCGTTCACAAAAGACGGTTTCTTCAACACGGGCGACCTCGGTTATCTTGATGCCGACGGATACCTTTGTAAGTATCCTCTAGAGCCCTTTCTCTTTGGCTTGTTCGGCTGCCCCTTATTGCATTGGAGTGTACTCTGGACAGAGTTGCGGATTGTATCAGGAACTGTGTTTCTCGCGGTTGGCTCACGCCGGTGTGCTTTGCCTCGTCTGCAGACGTGACCGGACGCTCCAAAGAGGTCATCAACCGTGGAGGCGAAATTGTCTCTCCTGCCGAAGTCGAGGACGCCGTCATCAAGCACCCCAAGATCGCCGAGACCATCGCATTTTCAGTGCCGCATGACACTCTCCAGGAAACCATCGGCATGGTCATTGTTTCTGCCAACCCCAACTCGAGAGTCGACCTTCCCGAGCTACAGAAGTAAGATTGGGATCGGGTTTCTGCAGTGCACGGGTACAACTTTGCCATGAAGTGGCCACCAGACTGACACACTCCGTCCTGCTCACAGCTTTGTCTCCAAGTCTCTGCATCCATCCAAATGGCCGCAGCTACTTGTGTATATGAATCAGCTACCCAAAAACCAAAACAACAAGCCGCTCCGCATCAACCTCGCCACCCGCTTTGATCTCAAGGAGATTAGTGACTCAATTCCTCCCTCTCAGCGACTGTTTTCTGCCATCGCACCGCCCACATCGTCGTCCATCAAGGATCCGATCGAGTGCACCGCGGTTCATTCGTCTCCTGATACCTCCGTGCGCGAGCTGCTTGCCCACCCGTTTGTTGCCGAGGCAACCACAATCGTCAACGCCCGTGGCGATCTCGTCAGCTATGTCAAGTACCACTACACTCTGCGCGATGGAGATCCGCAAAAGCTGGCCCTGCTCGACGAGCTCCAGTCGTACCTCAAGTCGCATCCGCGCGTCCACGCCTACGATGTCCCCAAGAAGATTCGTGAGGTTGCAGAGTTCCAGAAGCGGCGGACCGAGAGAGGATGGGAGATCGACACGGACATTTTGGTCTCCCAGGAAAAGCTCGAAGGCATCGATATGGACTCGCTCGATCGCTTCCAGAGAGAGGTTTGCGAGATCTTCAAGGAGGTGTTGGAGATTGACGCCATCTCGAGCGTCGACGACGACTTTTTCGAGCTGGGCGGGTCGTCTCTGAAGGCTGGCCGAGTCGTCGGACTGATCAGGTTAGTGCTCGCTGACTCTGTGCCTTAGCCCCGTGGTATGGACAGGGACTGCACCATACTTTGCACCGCCCTACTATCGGCGAACCTCGGTATTCTCTGATCTCGGGCTGATCAGTGACTGATGTCTGACGCTTGTTGTATGACTCCTTTTGCAGGAAACACTTTGATGTCAGCATCCCGGCGATGCTGCTCTTCCAGCATCGAACCATCGCAAGTCTTGCCGAAGTCGTGCGCCAAAAGTCCTCTGGCCAAGCGGATCAGCCTGGCGGCAAGAAGAAGCGCAAGGGCGGCGAAGAAAAGCGTCCTCAAGGCCGGCCCTCGACCTCCTTCGCAGCACTGGCTCTCCAGCTCCTTCCCCTCACTGTCTTCCGGCCCTTGCAGAAGGCTTCCATCTGGATCACCTTTGCATACTTCCTGATGCTGCTGGACCTGATCCTCGATACGGTCCTGGGCCAGTACGGCGTCAATACTCAGTCAAGTGTGATGACGGATCCATCTGGCCAGCTGTTTGTCAGCGAGCCCGCATGGAAACCCTACTCGCGGATGACCATCTTGGTCATAGCGGTAGCCACTTCCCACGCTGTTTGGTGGATCATTTCTCCCTTTGCGGCCATTGCATTCAAGTGGATTGTCATTGGAAAGTACCAGCCTGGAAAGTAAGTATGCTCTCGCCGCCACTTCAATCCTTGGCTTAGCCGCATTGGGCTTCCCGCCGCTTCCAGCCATCCGCGGCTTTCTCACCATTCTCTCTCTCTGTCTCTGTCTGTCTCTCCCACAGATATCCTCTCTGGAGCTCATACTATCTCCGCTGGTGGCTTGTCGACCAATTCACCCGCATCTGTGGCCGTGGTTTCTTTGGAGCGAGCTCGGCCGGACTTGTGCGCTACTACCGTTGGATGGGAGCCAAGATTGGCCAGAACGTTTGCATCGACCCGGCCACGCGCCTGGGCGAGTTCGACTTGATTGAGATCGGCAACAACTGCGCCTTTGACCATTCCATCGTTCGCCCCTTCACCATGGAGACGGGAAGAATGGTTCTCAACTCGATCAAGATTGGTAGGTGCTCAGTTTGTCGTCGTCTGCCTTGTTCTTGGGGTGGGGACTGCCGTTGTTGCCAACCATTGTGTGTGGGATGCCATGCGATACAAGAGCGCATTATCATGGCTGGTGAGATTATGCTAACGAATCCGCTCCGTCGATTAGGGAGCGATTGCGTCATCAACATCAAAACCGTGGTTGCCCCTGGACACATTATCCCCAAGAACCACGTCATGCCCCCGCTCAGCTCCTCATACGAGCTCGGCGACGCATCCGCCTCCTACGAAGGGCTCTGCCGGACCCGCTCCAACCACACGCCCGACATCCTGTGGAAGATGCTCCTCGGCTGGCCTCTACTGCTAATCATCGAGCTGATCTCGATGGTTCCGTGGCTCTGTGTGCTCTACTTGCTGATCCAGCAGCCCTTCTTTGCCCAGAGCGGGCCCAACACCACGCGCCTGAGCCAGCTGCTGCACTACTTTTCGAACCCCGTCCGGATCGGCTACCATTTCTTGGTTTTGATCACCCGGAATCAGATCTCGCCGTTTGTGCGGCTCTTTATGAGCATATTGGTCAAGAGGCTCATCATCGGCAAGTTCCGCCCCGGCCGCATCGACAGCACGTCCTACAATCTCTTCCGCCACTGGTTTATGAAGAAGGTCTTTGGCGACGGATCGCTCTGCGGCGTCTACCAGCTCATCGGACGCCACTACGAGCTCACCAGCATGATCTATCGTGCACTCGGCGCCAAAATCGGCTATCGCATCTACTGGCCCGGAACGCCGCTCCTGCTGTACGAGTTTGACCTCTTCCATGTCGGGCATGATGTCGTCTTTGGATCCAGAAGCCACATCTTGATCACCAATGCGCACGAGTCGCAGCCCATCTCGATCGACGATGGTGCCATGGTGGCAGACCGCTGCGTGCTGCTGCCTGGCACCCAAGTCGGCCGTGAGTGCGTGCTCGGCTCGGGCGCACTCACCGAGGCCGGCTTTGAGTATCCCCCCGGCTCAGTGTGGATCGGCTCGCAGGGCGGCCGAGCTGTTCTGTGGGACAGCAGCTCGCAGAGCTACAACCCCGACTCGAGCACCCTGACCCCCTTCGGCAAGGCCTTTTACTACAAGGAAGCCGAGTTCAATGTCCTCCCGCTCTGGTTCTGCGTGCTGTACATTTTCGTCTTCAAGGCCATCGCCACAACGTATTGGGCATGTGTGGTTACCGGCTCCATCGTGCTGTCGAGCTGGATCAGTACGCTGGCTGCCGAGCAACTCGGATACTACAGCGATGCCTATGCAATCCTGCTCGTGGCCGCGCTTGTCCTTGGCATCTTCAGCGTCCTGTCCTTTGGGGCTCTGTGCATCGAAGTGGCAGCCAAATGGATCGTCTTTGGCCGCCGCAAGCCCGGACGATACGACTGGGACACCTCATCCTACTGCCAGCGGTGGCAAGTGGCCATCGCAGTCCACGCCATCGGCGACGACATTGTCGAGTACATCCGCGGCTCTTGGTACATTGTTGCCTACTTCCGGGCCATGGGATGCAAGATTGGTCGACGGGTATGCCTGTACCCCACCGGCGGCGATCCCATGATGACCGAGCCCGACCTGGTGCGCATCGGCGACGACGTCTGTATCGACATTGCCAGTGTCGTCTGCCACATCAACAGCCGCGGACGGTTCTCCCTCAACCCACTGGTGATCGGAAGCGGTAGCGTCCTGCGAACCGAGACCCGTCTGCTCTCCGGCGCCGAGATGGAAAACGATGTGACGCTGCTGGAGCACACACTTGTTGTGAGCGGCGAGATTGTCGAAGAGCACACCCTGTGGCAGGGATGGCCGGCTTCGCCCTATGTCGAGCCGACCCAGCCGAGCGACAAGGAGCCCACCGTGACGATCAAGGTCGAAAGCGATGTCAGCGTCGAGATCGATGTCGAGACCGATGTCGAGACTGATGTCGAAACCAGTGTCGAAGGCGGCCGCCACCATCTGGCTCCTCCCTCGCAAGCCTGGAGAACACCCGGCTCCCGCGTCTCGGCCTTTGCCGAGGGCGACTTCCGCGTCGATAGCACTTCGTTCCGACGATATGCCGATCACCGTCGCTCGGTCTGCAGTCGACGCTCGCGGATCATTTCATACTACGAGCCGCCTGTCCGCGAGTAAACGTAGCTGGGCCCTTCTCTGCTCCCCTCATCCCACATCCATGTTCGCTCACAACGCCCATACCATTATCACCATCATCATATTTAGCACCACTCACCATCAGCAGCGCATCATCGCCATCGGCACCACCGGCAACATCAGCGCCATCATCCCCATTGCCACTTATTCTTATAGAAGGTCGTTCTATTTTCTTGTGCTTGACCCAAAGAGAGCACTCTTGAAGGATGCTCCTGACCATCATCTCCACACAACAACCCTTCATTTCTCAATATAAAAAGTGCAGCGCAGTACTTGCATAGCATCCATAGTGAAACCCCGTGTCTGATTCTGCTGCTCGCGACCCGGTTTGAATATGCAACACCGCTGATGCCCGACGCAACGGCCGCACAACGCACACTGGATTGATTCAAAATCCACACAGTCGTCCATTCTTTTCTTGAAGGCACAAAATGAGAACAGGGCAGCAGTAGCAAAGCAAAGGCGGGCGGCAAGGGGTTGTATCGTCGAAACGCTCGCAGGGCAAGGCGAGGCCCGAGGACTCACGTCGCCTAGAGCCAGCTGTAGAGGAGGCCCAGGATGCCACAGACGCACCCCGTTGTGGCCATGGTGAGGGCACCGACATGCTTCCATGCGCCAATCTTGTTGCGCGAGCTTTGGAAGATGATGCGGTGATAGAATAGCGCGGGAATGATGTAGCAGACCAGCGTTCCGCCCGTGGCGCCAACAAAGGCGAGGACTTCGTCCAGGTAAATCACCGACATGACCATGATGTAGGTCGTGCAGACAATGATCGTCGTCAGGACCACGGACCGGTCGTCACTGCGGTTCCAGGGGCCCAGGCCGATCATGTAGCGCAGGTACCAACGCACGGTCAGATATGTGCGCGTGTACGGGTCGACTTCAAGTAGAGCCGCGGCCAGGGTGGGTGGAGCCACAGCGACTGGGGTCATGGATGGTGCCGGTGAGTCGATGCTGGTCCTCGAGCTCACCAACTGCGGCGCAATCAGGAGCGACTGCGTGTATCCCTCCGAGATGGAGGGCTCGCGTCGCAGAAAGTCGCCCGGCCCGATGTAGTAGCGGCACACGATCTTGTAGATGTTCAGGAGCGACAGACGGCATGGATGCACCTGAATCGGGTATGACAGGGCAGCCAATCCGGCAAACGCCAAGCGTGCCACGGACATCGGCCAGCTTGGCGGGACTTGATGGTTGGACGGAGGCAGGAGGAAGTTGAAATGGAATGCAGAGCATCAAAGGATGCCGCCATTTCGGCACCAGATGATTCAAATCAGTGCGAGGATCAATCGGGAAGCCGATGCCCGGATCGCATGTGTTAGTTTTTAGTGGTTGCCGTCCCGGTTCCAGACGACCGAGTGTTGTGGTTCGATTTGCAGAGCCCAATGGAGGCATGAGAAGCAAAGCAGCGTCAGAGAAGCGAGTAAGCACCATGGAGAATACAGCCAGAATAGACTGTCTACCCACTCGCCTCGCACATGGAAGGACCCAAGACCCGACTCGGACCGATCGATCCGTGGAATCTCCGTGACTTTAGGCGACCGCGGCGGCAGCTGGAACCGTACTTACAACTGCCATGGATTCCAAATAGTGTGCGACGCAAACACGGATCAATGGACAGAGCATAAGTGGACAATATCACTGCACCAAGGCTATCAGAGGGAGCGGCCTCTTGCCGCGCGACCACTTGTCAGATTGCAGCAAGACATGTTCGCGCACACTGCGACACTCACTTGTTGATGATGTTGCCGTCACAAGCCGCGCCAAAGGTATAGTACCCCGCCAGACCGACAATCAGATAAATTGCGGCTGTGGCGATAACGGCCGAGTCGATAACACGACCAATGTACTTTGCTTTGGACTCTTTGAGCTCGCCAAAGATCGAAAACAGCTGATCATCGCCGGAAGGCGTTAGCAGACACACGGGCATGCTGCTGTCAAGGACCCACCTCTGCTGAGTCGCAGAAAACACCAGAGACGCGGACGATTCGTTTGTGCCGGCCGCCGCCCACGGCTACTTACGTTTTGCTGGCAAGTAAAGGCAAAAACAAAGATGGGCAGAACCTCGAGCCACCGTTCTGAAAACAGAAACAGCGGCAGGGGCTCGCGGGCTGTATGGTCGGACGTGGGTGTGTCGTCGTCGGGCTTTCTTCCTATCGTGAACGAGGCCCATAGCACCACCGCGGCGAGGTACAGGGCAAAGCCCAGACAAGTTGTCGAGAACCAGGAGATATCGTCGATTGTGAATTGCATCGAGAGCGGAACGAGGACAAACAGGAATGCTATGAATGATTTTCAACATCGCCGACGTCGTTGAATCGGCAGGCCGCAGTTGAATACAGGAAAGGAAAAGAACGAGTGAGCTTCGATGCCACAGTCGGTATTGCTGTCCGGCTCAGAAGAATCTTTGGTGTCTGGGCAGAATCCCCCCCCCAAGTCTGTTTGGCCACAGCCGACGCAGCAATACTTTTGACGAAGACGCTCGTTCGGCATGCGGACACCTACCAATCATCCAGAATTGACGGCTCAGCAGAATCCGGATCCAGAACGCATGGGGCTCGCCCATGGACAGAGACAGCATGCCCATGCTCGGGTCGACAGAGTCAATCCCCAGGATATCGGCGATAAATCGAGGCATGACATCGCCGATGGCAACAATGTAACTACTCGCCATGCCCATGCAGCTGACAGCCACAATCAGATCGACGACGATGCGACCAAACTTGGATCGGATGGTGAGCGCGGCGAGGGAGCCGTAGCTGGGCTCCTGGAGAGGATGCGGTCCGTGCGCAAGGCGTGCTGACGAGATGAGCAGACGGAGAGAGAACCAGGTTGCCGCTGCCGATATCACTACCAGCAGAGTTCCGCCGAGCAATCCGACGGCGGCAAAGGCATAGGCCATACTGGGATGGCGCCGCGATGTCAAACGAATGGCCAGTGAGTGGTTGATCAAGGCAGCAGCCAGCGGAAGCGCACGGATCACCGACGCCATGATCCCCGGCCCGCCGCATCACCAGACTCACCTCAGCATGCCTGTGCCCATGATCGTGTTGATCAGGTTGATGACGGATCCCACGACCGCTGTTGTTTGTGGAGCATGTGGGTGTGCAGAACAGAGGACCAGAATTGAGCTCCTGATGGCTGCTTCTCGACGCCGACGGGCTCCACACCGCAGCAGTGCGTACCAGAGAAGTTTTCGGGGTCGAAGATGCTCTCGGCGTGGAAAGCAATGGGCTGGCTGTCGCTCGAATCTCGGGATCGTTCTGCTTCGAGCAGCCGCTCACGCTCCAGCTCGTTTTGCCTCTCCAGATCCTCAAAGAACGACGTCCGGCTTTCGCTGTACCCGCTCTCCGATTCGACCGACAAGCCCAGGCTATCGTCAGAGAGGTGCATGAGATCTGCGGCCGACTCCTCCAGCGGCTCCGAAAAGAAAGACGACTGTCGGTCTCGTCCCTTGCGCAGGGCCGCTTCGGCTGGGATTGTCTCGCCTTCATCGGTGATGAAGATGTGGGCGACGCCGTCGTCGGCGACGGATCGAGTCGACTCTTTCCGAGTCGGAGACAATTCGGCTGGTGTAGACGATTGAGGTCCGGTCAGACGTTGTATCAGCGCTCGGCGAGTACCGTTGGCGACGATGGCCGATGCACGGGGATTGAACAGCGACCGTGGAGAAGCGAGCGGAAGCGGAGGACCGACGTCCGTGCACACCAACCCGCGACGGTACGGTACCTCGTTTGCAGCCTAAGACGTCATCGTGCTCTTCTTGGTTGAGGGTGTGCGACGACGCAAAGGTGGATTCAGAGGGCTGGTTGTCGATCGGGGGACGGGTGTGAGATGGTCTCTCCTCCCGGACCATGGGTTGGCAGTGCTTCGGTGGCCTTGACTACGGGGTTCGACAGAGGGGAAAGCGAGGCTTTGGAGGTCGATACGGGGCAGATGCTCGAGACCGAATTGCGCTTGGATGGCGGAATGCGGGACGTCGCTGGTCGGCAGCGGTCGATGGCAGATGAGAGCCGAGACCAAACTCGCGGCCGGATTGGTTTGCGACGGCTTGTGCTCGACACCGGATTGTGGGGGGAACAACAGAAGGGACCCTGCGCAGCCGGCGGCTCGACTCGCCGCGTCAATGTGCCCACGGACAATGCAGACCACCAGCCGTCGACTGCAGATCCGGCTGGAGCATGGCCATAGCGAGCCTGCCGATCGCCGCTCAGGATCCGGAGGGCACGGACATGACAAACAGCACCGAGTCGTTGCAAACGCCGGCGGCCTGGGTCGAAAGCAGGAACGCATACTCTGGATGAGAGCAGCACGCAATCAGAGCAAGATGGCATCCTCGGCCAGCAATCAATCAAGCCACCGTCTCTCACACAGGAACAAGACCGGCAATCTGCTCCCATCTCGTCTTGGGGCGTTGGGCGGCAGCTTGAACGATCGGCCGGGACCTGACGGCATACCTATCGCGCAGATTGCACCCATCCCCTCGCCGCCATGTTTACCGATGACCTGTTTGCCGAGATCGACCAAATCATGGCTTCGGCCTCGGGCCAAATGTCCCATCTCACACCGATAGCGCATGGCTCGCCACCGCCGGTCCCGATGAGCGATACCGAGGATGAAGTTGGTGGCGGCCACACCCGCCAGCCATCCGAGCTGCTCCAGCCCACCCACGAGCAGCTGGCAATTCTGCAAGGCCTCGGCATTGAATCCGGAGCGCCATGCGAGGCCAACCTGCAAACGTCTGTCATCGAGAGTACCCACATGACAATACTCCATGGTCTTGGAGTCGATGTCGATGCCGGAGATGGGCAGCCCCCGGCCACCGCTACGCCAGCGGTTCCGGCTGGCTGGGATGGTGCTGGAGATTACGTGTTGACTCGTGCCCAACTCAACACCGCTGTAGCGATGGCTTGCCATGATGAAGACCCAGAGCCAACCGACAACGGAGATATATCCTACGTGCCCGACCGCCTCTCGGAGTATTCGGGCGATATTGTGCTGCGACAAAGTCAACTCTCGAGAGTCGGGAGCGAGCGCCACGAGCCATCCGTTCCCACGACCGAACAATCGCCAGACCAAAAGCCACCAGAGCATTCCGATGGCAGCGGCGAAGACATATGCATCAAGACCAGCGCTAGTGCTCCTCCAAGTCGAGCGGAGCTCGCCGTCGGCACTTGGAAATGGACCGAGCAAGGTTGTCCAGAGCCATCGGCGGTGTCCTGCGAGGATCGCTTGGATGACTCGGAGGATGGAATCGCACCATCAACCAGCACACTGCAAACCTCCATCGTCCCAAACAAGCCCATCGTGGCGCAAATCAATGGTGCTCCGACAGCTGCGTCAGATGAAGAAGGGTAGGGTATTAGCGGCACCCTGGCGGCGGCGACTGCAAACTCGGCTCTCCGTGAGATGGCTTCAGCTTGTGGTTTGCAGATTGGACTTGTTTCGGTCGTTGCCCAACATTCTTACCCTTCCTTGTCACAGCTCGGATATGCGTTCGGATGCGAGAAGCATGGACCGCGTCGAGCAAGATATCTTTGCCCAGATCTCGAGCATCAAGGAGCAGCTGCAGGATGACAGCGAGCTCCTCGATACCCAGACCCAGACGCTGTCGAGCCGGGTCCTGGAGCTCGCCTATCCTGCAGCATACGAGCGGGCGGTGGGGCCCATCAAGGCCCGTATGATTCATAACCAGGTCAAGTGCTGTGCGCTTTGCAAGCTACTCTATGGAATCGATGCTACCCAGACAACCAAGGAGGGTCTTGCGCTTGCCCAGCTCTATTTGGACCAGGGGCTTGTCGAGCAAGCCGCCAGCCACCTGTCTCAGATCAAGGGGACCTGGCGACAGATCCGATTCAGATATGCCCACGGATGGCAGGACGGCACGTCATCGGGAAGTTGTCCCTCTGTGTCCCTGACTGCAACACTACTGCGGATAGAGGCCGAGCTGGAACTCTCGAAGCGCAAGTGAGTCCATCGCGGCAGTGCCGGCGAGATCTTGGGTCGCCTGTCGTCCAGTGACGAATCGCTTCTGATCCAATCGGCTGCCGGCTGGTTTCCCATCACAGTATCGAGGCAGCCCGCAAATGTCTGGATCGAGCAGAGCAGCTTTATCCAAGTCCAAGGTCATGGGAGCTCTATGCCCGATCGTTCTGCACATCCTCGGGCGATCCGTGGGAGTCCATACGCTGGTATACCAAGGTAGTCCTTGTCTCGGCGGCGAAACCGTGTGGGGGCAGACCGGTTTATGCATTCCCTGACTCGATTACTCCCCAACGCCAGGTTCTCGAGAAAGAAAGTCGAGATGGAAACATCCGGGAGGAAATACGCATCCACAAGATGCTCGGCGTGGTAAATACAAGCTTGCGAGCCACCTGTGGTAGTGTGCTGCTGTCGGAATGCTGGTCAGGGCCTGAGTCGTCTGTGCCGTCCGAACCGTTTGCGCCGCCAGATCTACCTCGATAGGACCGATGTCGAGGGCCAAGCGGCGGCAGAGACGCATTTCCAGACGGCGCTGGCGCTGACCAGCAGCCGCTTTGGCCCGGAGAGCGACGCAACGCATCGGCTCGAGCTCGACATTGCCCATGCCTGCTTGCAAAAGGGGGCGCTACAGTTCGGCATGGCCCCGGCGCTCAAGCTGGCAGCCTTCTTGGACGAACATCTGACTCAAGGCCATGATGCCAACGTGTCCTGGCGGTTTGTCAAGGTAACTTGGCCCTGTTACCACAAGGCGGCATCGACTCAGCGCAGCCTGACTCTGAGTTGCTTCGTTCCGCAGGATATGACTTGGCAATACCACATGGAAATCGGCGACTTTGGCCAAGCCCGGCGGATTGTCAGTGAGATACGCCGCAAACAAACCCTGGCGATGCCACACATTGCCGCTCTCGTCGACAAACGGCGCGAAACCGAGCTGGACTTGATGGAGGCCATGGCGCTGAGCAGAGGCGGGTATGAAAGGAGTGCCTTGAAGATCCTTGCCAAGGTAAGATTGGTCGACTCGGGCTTCAGTCCGTGCGCATGGCTCTTGTATCCTGACGAGCATTCCATGATCCAGGTCGACTCGAGGGTCATTTTGAAGAGCCAAAAACTTCGAGCGAGACTCAAAATGGTACTGGCTTCAATCACAGAGCAGGCGCTGGTGGCATTCATGCTCCGCTCCAAGCCCGAGCTGCTGTCGTGCTGCGGAGTTACGCAGCCATCGACTGCCTCTCCAGCATGGAACAAGTACAGCCAGCCTGTGCGCGAGTTGCGGCGGCCATCTGAAATATAGCGTCGGTCTGATACTTGTATCCTAGCCAGTGATCGATCGACGGAGGCAGTCCCGAATTGTGGCAGAGTGAATCGGATCCCGCATCGCACTTCCGAGACAAGTCAGCCCAAAGCAAAGTGAGCCAGAATCACCAGCAGCTTGCGTTCGAGGAGCTGGGCTGAATCCAGCGATGCTTATTTATTCATGTCGAGCCCATGTTTGGATGCAATGCCGCCAATGCCACATCTAGATCCACGCTTGTCGGCTTGTATCGATCTGGGGGTAACTCAGTGGTGATGAGGCTTTTGCTGGTACTTGATACCGCAGTATCCTGAATGCGAAGAAAAACAGAAATGTAAGAAGCAGCATCGACAGCGACACGGCCAGCAGTGGCCAATTGCATCCGTGGGCCCGAGGGTGAGCGCCCGTTCGTCGGCCTGAGGGCGCAAAGGGGTGATGGCCCAAGGCCTCTGGACCTAAATTGAGGTCGTCGTATTGGAACGTCTCTTACCACAGCCAACGGGAACACCCTTATCCTGCAGCGCAGAGGTCGAATGACGAGGTCAGAGGGGAACCAGAAACACATATGCGCGGACACGGATAGGACATGCGAGATACTCCGACCATGCAAGCTGTCGGCGAAGTTACGAACCAGGTTGATGTAGACGCGGGGATGTCCCAGGGCGCCTCCGTCTTGATCGCCGTGAGTAAGCGAGGCGGGTTAGAACACCTGATGTTGCGTCCGAGCCGCCCGGCTATAGACAAGGGACGGGCAGCTGCATTTGACTGACCTCCATCGCAGTGAGTGACACGGCCCTCAACAAATCGGATGGGCTCTTCGTGAATGAGTTCCATGGCTGATGGGGGGTTGGGCTGGAGCAGGAACGACCATTAGATGCGCATTCTCATGGGCTTGGCAGAGCTCTTGAATCGAGAGCGCTTCACCCCATGCACAAGACGCGAGTCCAGGCCACACCATTTTGAACGAGACCAGCACTCTGGATCGACGCAGGCTGCTCAAAAAATATAATCAGGGCGAGCTGCATTACTCGTCGGCCAACATACCTGGTAGTCCCAGTGGGTCTGCTCGAATCTGGTTGCCGATTCACCGATTTGCACAGTGCGTGCATGAGAGTTGAGTTCGCACGGGCGTCGCCGAAATTTCCCAAGGAGAATCAGCATGGTATCGCCAGCAGGCATCCACGGCGAAAGTGATGGGATGGTCAGCTTCGAGGTATCAAATCGGCCAACGAGCCCGATAGTGCGCTTTGGTCTGTGGCCGCATGGTGATATTGGCCATCGACTATTTTTCGATATATGCTCAATGCTTTCGATGCTCGCCGGGCACCAGCAGCCGCGGCGATATGCCACCTATTCCGCCGGTGATATCCTGCCTCAGACGTACCGAGGGCCGACAGCAGCAACCTTCTTGGGCTGCTGGGTCTTGCTCCAGGTGGTGGTTCGGTTGGAGGACTGGGCGGGGACCTCCGGAACCGAGGAGATGAATCTCAGGTTGATGCGCTTGGCAGCCGCGCCGGCCGACAGGGCAGTCTTGCGGACGGAGATCATTTTGGTGGAGCTGTGTTTGAGGCGACAGGCGGGTCTTGCTCTGGAGACAGCACGGGTGGCCGACGAAATCTGTCTGGGGCGAAAATTGGCGGCGGCGACGAGCGGGTGGATCGAACCAGGCCTTGGATAGATGAATTTCATTTGGCCTTAATTTCGCGACACAGCCGCGAGCCACAGCCAGGCTGGCCACGAAAGCGGAGATCCACGCGCCGCCATGACCAGATGCCGGGGCCTGTGGGCTGCGTCAATGCCAGCGAGGAGGACAGCGCTATCAGGGGGGGGGGTGCTCTGATCTCGCCCAACAATCCTATCCGACCCACCCGATGCCACCCAGAGTGCATGGCTGCACGTGCCCGCTTCATCCCCGACAGCTGGTGCTCTGCGCCGTCTCGCTCGGCTGCATTGTGTGCGACTACGCAGTGTACTCTCGGCTCCTGAGCGAGCCGTACGCCCAAGCTGCCTTCTTGGCCATATCCTTTGGAGAACAGGCCCGGTGGGAATCATGGAGACCGGACAGATTGCGTCATATACCGAAGTAGCACGGTTGGGCACACGGCGCACATCTAGTGTCCGTGGTGCTGCTGCACGAGACGCAGCAAACAGATGTGAAGCATCGTCAATCGACGGGTCCCTGTCGATGCCCCGCTCATCAGCAGTGACTCTGTTTTTGAGTGCTGTGTATTCGGTGCAAAGATGATTGTTTTTTCCTTGACTCTGGATCGCGCGCTGGCTGTACTGGATATCGCTTGTCGGCGTCGTAGGGACGATTCTTGGAGCAAGACTGATGCTCAGCAATCCGGCTGATCCACGAACCCTGGGCGATATACCAGAAGATGAGGCGGCCCAACTCAAATACTGCCAACGGTGCCAGTGCTCAGTGTAAGTTCACAAGTCATCCACGCGTCGCCCGCTTTCGTGCTCGATCCAGCGGCGGCTTGACCCCGAAGCGACTTTCCAGGAACGAATCATCGCTACATTGCCGGTACTGCGATAAATGCGTGCTGCGGATGGACCACCATTGCTTCTATGTCAACAACTGCGTCGGGAAGAAAAATTACAGGTACGCCCTTACCAGCCTCGACTCGGATCGAACACAGCAGGCTCCAGGTGTGCGTGGGAAGTCTGGCCCCTTTGTCCACCGAACGAGATGATGCATTAATGCCGAGTGACTCGTTCGCAGGCTCTACATCGCGTCGCTAGCGACCATATCCCTTCTATTTGTCTCCAACTTTATCGTTGCGATCATATCCATCGCTTCCTGGTACAGCGACCCTGACTATCGACGTGCAGAAGGTAAGGGCATCGCTTGATCCAGTGCACTCGCAGCGATCCGGGAAGTTGACGCCCTGCAAATCGCTCTCATGCCCGGACAGAAACCGTCCTTCAAACAACCTCCGAGATAGCAGTCCAGACATTCAACGGAGTCGTTGCCCTCGTTGGATTCCTTGTTGGTGGATATGGGCTCAATCTTCTTGGACTGCACTGTGTCTTGTGTATGTGTTCCTGGGAACAAATCCGCACTCGACAGATGAGATGGGCGAGCCGGAACATAATGATCCGACTCTGTCGCTCTGCAGACTACAAGGGCATGACAACGCTCGAGTACGCTCGGTGGCTTCAAGAAGCTCCAAACGAGCCCTCCAGGGAAGCCCGCGAGAGGTGCAGGCCGTTTAGCTACATGTACCGAAAGAAGGTGAGGAGCTGCCTACCACCAACCGATGACATGGTGCCGATTATCTGCGGTCGTTCCCGGACGCATTCTCCATTCGCCACGGGCGGCGAACTGCAGAAGACCCAAGCGGCACTCGCACACGAGGAGATGGATGATTGCGACTCACCACGGATCGTATCATCCATTGGACATGCACACCATCCCAGCGCACGCCCGTGCATCCTGACAACCAGAACACCACAATCGACATTGGCGACGGCCAGCCATCATAGCAAATGCATCACGATGGTGGCCGGTGTTGCATTGGCGCTTGGACTACAGCAGCCCAAATACAACGAAGGATACCCAGACCAAGCCTGTGACCCCGGTCCTGCGAGTCGAATGTCGGTGTAATAGCTGCGTCGATGCTGTCAAGGGCTCTGGCTCAAATCTCAAATCACACACTGGCTGGGCGACCCGGCTCTGGCCGAGCAAGTGGGGCCAGCTTTACGCTAAGCCTCGAGCCCCAAGCGACGTCTTGAGGCGTGATGTGCTTTCAACCCTCGTATATTCGGCTATCGGTAGTATGCAGGCCCTCAGCGCTTGAACTGGGCTTTGGGTCCGACGAACTTGTCCATGCACGCTTTGTAGGCAATAAGCTGCTCGTGGCAGGTGAGCAGCGCCGCCTTGGCCACAGAAGGATCCTGTCGGATGGAGAGACAGCGAGGAGCGTTGGCCAAATGCAGAGCAAGCTGTCAGGGTATGTGCGGCCTGCAGATCGTGGATGGCCTGGCTCAAGTGCAGTCGTGAATCGGCGCTGCGCTCAAGATGTGATCAACAGCCGCCAATGCAAATCCACAGCGACACATACGCCATTCGGGAAGGACTCCTGCGGGTTGGCATGGAGACGGTGCGGCGGGTGAGCATGCCTGCGGCGTATGGAGATCAGACCATGCGCACTCGGATCGGCGGTGTGCAATCGAATCGGATCGGCGATTCATCTCCCGCAGATAGATCCGCACCTTTTCGTAGCAGCTGAAGAACTGCTCCGACACTTCGGTGCACTTTTTCAGCTTGAGCGGGAAGTACTCTGGCAGCCGAGAGTCTGCTTTCGAGGCATCCATGTCTGCGTGTGCTTGATGCAGTTGCGGATTGAGTGCTGGCTGCCGAGTGGGGGGGTTTTGATTTTTCAGAGGCAGCCCGCCCGGTTTCCTGATTCACGGTGCCTCACAGACACAAGGGCGCCGCAGCCCTGCGCGATCGGGGCCAGCCCTAGCCCTAGCAGCCCGCGTTTGCTGGTCGATTTGGGTCTGGCGGGCTGGGCGCTTCTTTGGCCTTCCTCTTGTCAATTTGGACACCGCAGAGTAAATATCGACATGACTGGCAGGGCCTGGGCGATCGAGGGGGGCGTCGGCCGATGCGTCCATCCATCCATCCATCCATCCATCCGTCCGTCCGTCCGTCCATCCATGCGACTATCCATCCATGCGACGCAGCTCCATAATCTTGGCAGCTGTTATCGACGGTGTCGCGGAGCCAACCACGGCGATTCCAGGAGGATTTCAACAGAGCCAGCCCGATGCACCCCCAAGACCGCGACCAAGACAGCGACCAGGAAGCTCCATGCATCTCGTCTGCTTTGTACGAGCATCTGACGATCGAACCTCGCGACTTCGGCAGTCCAGAGGCACACTTCAATGGCAGCTCCGCACTCACGATCGTTTCGACAATGCCGCAATCCGACCTGGTTCACGGATGAAACGGATGAAACGGATGAAACGGATGAAACGGACGGATGCTGGACACGATGTCGGCTTCGATCGGATCGGAGCTTGGGCTTGGGCTTGGGCTTGGGCTTGGCGGCGACCGGATGGCGATCACTGGCCCGATCCACTGACATGGGTCTCGATTATGGCGGCACTCCAGTTTGTCACCTTTACTTCCGACAGGTCATTCGTCTGAGACACACTCCATAAAAATGTCCAAGGTTCCCGCTGCTCTCGCCCCCACCGAGGAGGACATCACCTCGCTCCTTGCCGCTCAGGTACGCAGTCCCCACCGACCTGGCCGTGGCTATGAATAGATCCCGTCAGAACGACTCAGCTCCGTCAGAGCCAACACGATCGCAACTAACCCTTGGACACCACATCCCACCCCGATCGAATCGAATCGATGCTCGTGACAGTCCCACCTGGGCACCAAGGTGTGTAGTGTTGTGCTGCAGTTGTGCTGCGATTGGCTACAGTCAGAGGAACCCTGCCAGCTGTTGTGGCTGACTCGCATCGTCCCACTCGCAGAACGTCGAGAAGCGCATGCTCCCCTACGTCTTCAAGCGCCGTGATGATGGCATCCACATCCTCAACATCGGCAAGACCTGGGAGAAGATTGTCTTCGCCGCCCGCATCATCGCCGCCATCGAGAACCCCGCCGATGTTTGTGTCATCTCTGCTCGTCCCTACGGTCAGCGTGCCGCTCTGAAGTTCGCCCAGTACACTGGTGCCCAGGCCATCGCCGGCCGCTTCACCCCCGGTACCTTCACCAACTACATCACCCGCTCCTTCCGTGAGCCTCGCCTGATCATCGTCACCGACCCCCGCACCGATCAGCAAGCCGTCAAGGAAGCCTCCTACGTCAACATCCCCGTCATTGCCCTCTGCGACTCTGACTCTCCCCTCAAGCACGTCGACGTTGCCATCCCCACCAACAACAAGGGCAAGCACGCCATCGGTCTTGCCTACTGGCTCCTCGCCCGTGAGGTCCTCCGCATCCGCGGTGCCCTCCCCCGCGACTCGGCCTGGTCTGTCATGGTCGATATGTTCTTCTTCCGCGAGGCTGATGAGGCCGAGAAGGAGGCCGAGGCTGCCAAGGAGCTCAAGGAGGCTACTGAGGCTGCCCCTGAGCTCGAGGCCACCGCCACCGAGCCCGCCTACGGCGCCGTTGAGGGTGAGTGGGCTGCCGATGAGCCCGCTGAGTGGGGTGCCTCTGCTCCCGCCAACTCTGGATGGGAGGCTTAAGTTATTTCATCCGCACTCCCTGTGAACTCTCCTGTCAATACATAAGAGACGCCTGGAAGCCTGGCTGTGTTTGTGGGGCACGACTGATGGGTGCAATGCATGGTTTGTGAGAGAACGGATGCTCGGATCCGTCGTGGGAGCGGCTGTGTCGTCGACTGGAGGATGACACAACCTTCCAAGCGCTGGAAACCATCGCACGGCCTGCCCACCGGGGGGGCCTCTGATGCTAGAGAAAAGAGTCGCCGTCCCGGGATTTTAATCTTTGGAATGACTGTATTGGCATTACCGCGCGACTCGACAAATATCGAGTGAACAATTGGCTCCCAAGGGAGCGAGGGGAGGTAGTGAGTGCGAATGCACAATGAGGCACAATTCACGACGGGGCCTTAGAACTTGAAGACGGCATCCGGGGTCTTGGAGATGGCGTTGGCCTGTCATTGACGGGACGGACAAGACGTCATATAGATAAGCGGTCGGCGCGGGCATCATAGAGCTGCCGGCATTGCTCCCCAGCTGCATCGGCGAGGGCTCTCGCACATCCATCGGTCTGCATAGCAAGTTTACTCACGGCGGGGAAGCCCAACTCCTCGGTGGCAGTCTGCAGAGCCTTGATCTGAAAACAAAAGGAGCGAACATGGTGTCATGACCAGCAGGTCTTTGCCAGCACGCATCGCCAACGTGTGCCGCGATGGACAACACCGGCCAGCCGTGCAAGCGCAGAGCCAAAGCCGATCCAGTGATTCTTACCATGGGAGGAGGGCCGCAGAGGAGAACCTTCACGTCGTCGGCGTACTTGGGGCAGTGCTTGGCGATGATATCCTTGGTCACGAATCCAGTCGAGCCAGTCCAGTTGGCAGGAGGCTGGAATCGAAGCGAGAGCAGAAATACATACCCCCATCAGTACGCCCGCTGGGCACGCAGCGCTGCAGACATTGACAGGGTGTGAGTCGTCAACAGTACACCACTCACGTTGTTGAGGACATAGTGGAGATGGAAGTTTGCGTGCTTCTCGGCCAGCTCATCAAGCTCCTGCTTGAGAAGGATGTCCTCGACGCTGACGTTGGCGTAGATCAGATAGACGTCGGTCTTGTCCTTGGGGTTGGCGAAGATGGCCTTGATGATCTGGTACATGGGAGTGATGCCTTGATAGAGACGAAAACGATAAGCCAGCGTTCGAGGATGTGCCGATCCCGGACAAAATGGAGCCGCTCAAGGACGGGGCAAGATCTGCTCAACTAACCGGTTCCACCAGCGATCTGGACGGAGGCAAGGCGGGGAGCGACAAAGCAGCCCCGAAGAAGGGTTGTGTTAGTTATTGATCAATGCAGCGACAAACAGGACAATGACGCCAATCCATGGTGGAAGCTTACCATGCCAAAGGACTTGACCATGTTGGGGGTGTAGTTGAAGAAACCCTTGGGGCCAGCAACCTCGATCGAGTCGCCAATCTCGAGCTCGGAGACGTACTTGGAGATATTGCCGTTGGGGTAGGTCTGGAGATAGGAGGGCGTGCGAGGCTCGTGTGAGTGGTCGTCAATGTGGCCAAGATCGCGAGCGGGGTGGCTCTCAGCTCGGCTTTGAGATAGGGAGAGTCCAATGCGGACGAGTATTGCCTCTGACATTTGCCCAAGCAGTGACGTCAATCGTGACGGCGGACACAGAGGGAGGCACATACCTTGATGAGCAGGTCAAAGTGGCCGAGATCGCTGTCAGAAGAAATGGGGGTGTAGCTGCGGGTGACCGTCTTGCCATCGATATCGGCACGGATGGAGATGTGCTGCGGGACGACGGTGGACAATCGAATCAGCACTTGCACGGCTGCGATTTGATGATTAACAATTCTCTGCAGACCGAGAGCGAACGGGTTGGTACCCGGCATACCTGGCCAATGGGCAGACCCAGGCAGTGGGTAGGGGTGGGCAGTTTGAAGCGGTAGCTGGGAGCGCACCAGATTCATTCCAGAGGAGGGATGCCGAAAGCAGGATCACTGATATTAGCGAGTTGGCCGAGATGGCTAGAGATGCTACCATGACCAGAGCATCGACAGGACACGGCGCAACCTCCTTTGGGTGGCGATCAAGCGACCGCCGCATGGGCAGCGCCGTCAATCGCAAATGCTGCTCCTTACATGGCGGTATTGGGCGAGACATCGAGCCGCTCGATCAAGGGGAACTTCTTGAATTCCTTGATAGAGGTCAGCGCCTTCTTAACAGGGACATCTGGTGAAAGCAGCGACCAGGTCGAGGCAATCGGGCATGAGGGAGGAGGGACGAGTTTGGCATGGGATTCGGATCAATGCACTGGGAGACCCGTATCCGATTCGATGGTCGAGGCGGGCAGGGCAAGATCCAACCATACACAGCTCCCGAGGGCGAGACCGGCCACTGCGGTATCGTGCGATCGACACGAGCGACAGCGGACTCGAATTGCAGTCGCCACAGGCGATACCGTCGAACGATCCTTACCGCCAATGTCCTTGAGCATCGAGATCAGGACGCCGAGACCGAGGGCAACACCAGCGACGGTGAAGGTCACCTCAGTTCGGGCCTGTACGCCGATGCAGACGGCGGTAGCAACAGCGACGACTCCAGCGATCCTGATAAGGTCAGACATGGTGAGCGAGGGTACGAGATTGGACTGCAGAAGGCGAGCAGGGGCTGGGCTGGGCCGGGCTGAGCTGAGCTGGACTGGGCGACCAGAGAGATGCACGCAAAAGCCTGGCGACAGGAGACAGCAGCGCTTTTGGGTGAGTCAGGGCGACAAAGCCAAAGGGGCGGAAGCCCGAAAAGGCAGGTGGCAAGAGAACAGAGGCAAGAGAACAGAGGCAAGGGGAAAGAGGCAAGCAGAAAGAGGAAAGCGAAACGAAGAAAGCGAAACGAAGAAAGCACAAGCAAGCCACCGGTTCTCACGGCGACTTGTTCCTCTGCTTGCCACCACACTCCCTCGCCCATGAGACCCCACCACTTCATCGCAGCAACCGTACCATGACAGGGAAGAAAAAGACGGGCTCGCATCGCAAGCGAGATGGGCCATCAGACACCTCTCACGACGACAGAGCCGCCCGCAACGCTCTGGCCCACCCATCGTCTCCGCCCCTGTCTGCATCGCTGTCGTCGTCGCTGGCTGCCACAGCACACCAGCGGCCGTGCACGGCCCAGATGGTCGCCGTCACCGATCCAGACGAAGAAATATTTTGTCTCTACACGCACATGAACAGCTGGTCCCACAATGCGCACGTCGACCAGCGCAGCTCGGTCTTTGATCTCGGCTCGATCTCGGTCCGTCAGGACCTGTCGCTGCTCTCGACCAAGGGCGTGACTGGGTCGGTGGTGTGGGATGCCTCGGTGGTGCTGGTTGAGCTGCTTCAGAGCAAGCAAGTCCCCGCCATCTCGCTGTCGGGCGCGAGGTAAGGGTTGCGGGCTTGGGTACTATTGCTTGGGTACTTTAGCTCGATCGTATCCCCGGCTGCAATCGACGATCGATTCGTCCTGACCACCCTCGCTGCCAGAGCATCGACTGGATCAACGTGCGATTGCACACTTCGCATTGGCATCCATCGCTCACTTTGTCTCGTTCTATGCTCTTTCCACCATCCATCTCGTCATTCATGCGTTTATTCGTTTACGCACTCGTTCCCGCAATGCGGCCTCGCCTGCCAGGATCCTCGAACTCGGCTCCGGGGCCGGGCTGCTCGGATCCTTCCTACTGCACCAGCCCATCGGGCATCTGACCCTGACCGACCAGTCCCATCTGCTCCGCCTCCTCCAAAAGAACGTCGCCATGAACCATCCCTCCATCGTGTCCGCGGAGAGCAGCCGTCTCGAGATTGTGGAGTGGGCTTGGGGCGAGCCCGATGGATTCAGATCGATTTCGGCCCTGAACCCGCCCCGACACACCGAATCCGAGAGTATCTTTGGTCTCGACTACATCATTGCGACCGACTGCGTCTACAACGAATTCGTTGTCCCCAAGTTGGTGTTCACGCTGCATCAGGCCTGCATGCTATCGGACCGGATCCGGGACACTCTTGGTCGTCGCAGCCCGGACTCGAAGGCGAACCTCAACCCGGCGTCGACATCTGCCCCGGCTCCAGACTCGAGCTTTCCGCCCACCGACCGCTCGAGAACAATCGCCATAGTCGCGCAGGAGCTGCGATCGGACCTGGTCCACCAGCTCTTTGTCAAGTCCATTCTGGAGATTGGGTTTCGGATGGTCCGGCTGGTCCATCCGCTGCTGGTCCACGACTTTATCGACAACGACGACGACGACGACGGCGCTGATCCAGGCGAGATCGCCAGTAACAGAAACCAAGCCGGCGGCGCCTCGTCCTCTCCTGGACCTCCGGATCACCCAGCCTCGCTCACATCTGCGATCTGCATGTACTTGCTCTGGTTGCCGTAATATATCCGCCGGCACCACGGCAATCCCAGGAAACCGTGCTCATGTCCAGCAGTCCGACGCCTCGGTTCGGAAACAGTCGTGCCGAACCAGCTCGGACCGTAAAACTTGGATCCATCCTTCATTTTTTGTTCTGGGTTATTGTCTTTTCTCTTTCCTTTTCTTTTCCACCTTTCGGTCTTTGCTTTCAAAGTACTCTATTCATAGACGATATATTAGTAATCTGTTCATTAGTAGCAAATGTTTCTTTTCTTGAGCGGGAACTATAAAGTAAGGTCATTCCGGTCGATCGAAGCCGAGCCAGGGGCCATTGGGCAGGATCGGTCATAGAGCGCGGATAAATAGTCGGTCCTTTCCGAGCAGGGTCGGCGGTCCGCAATCAGTCAAACAGACAAAAAAGAAAAAAAAAGAAAAAAGAAGTAAAAGTTGTGCGAGAGGGGGGGAGGCGATGAAGCTGGGCAGGAAAACTTGGACATCGCACGAGACGGGGACTCGGGAATCGCGGCAGGACGAATAATGCAGCACGCAAGCAGCAGAGCTAAGCCAGAGCTGAGCTGAGCTGAGCTGAGCAGACGGGGGCTGCGGGGAATAGCAAGGAGCAAAGAATCAGAGAGCAGAGACGCCATGCTGGGCTAAATCACAGCTGTGGGCGGGATACGTGTGCAGGAGTCACTGTGAGTAGCTGAGGGAGGAGGGTAACTCTTGGTGTGAAGCCATCGTCGGCCACGCCGAGGCAAGCTTGGTCGAGGCACACCAGTGTGTGTCGCTCGTCAGTCTCATCGGCACAGGTTGCACTAGGTGCACTTCTACGGCACCGGCTGTGGTGAGTCCGAGGCGTTCGAATTGATGCAGTCTGTCGAATGAGGCGACGATGTTTCCGGATAGATCGTAGTACTGGCCGCCGGATCCTTGCTGTCGGTGGGTTTGGACGCATTCTCCTGTGCGGCATTGCGGTTGCGGGCCTTCCATCCCTGGCGCCGGTTCTGGAACCAAATCTGGACAGCCCGTGGGGTCATGTCGCATCGCCGAGCAAGCTCGAGCCGCTCGTTGGTGGATGGGAAGTGTGTCCGCTCGAAGGTGGCACTCAGAATAGCGAGTTGCTCGGGATTGACACGACGCCGCTTCTTGCGATTGTCCAGGCTGGGATAGTCAGCAGCGTGCTGGCTCGGTTCGTCGGCCACCAGCGGTGGATATGCCAAGTGGGCATCGTAGCCACCGGGGTAGACGTCTGGATGGGATGGTGCGGCTGAGCTCAACTGGGGGTTGTGCTGTGGATAGTGCAGCGCCGCTCGGTGATGCACCAGAGAATGTTGCTGCGGAGGAGGATAGGATGGCTGCGGTTGCTGCAGTTGCTGCGGCTGCTGTGGGTGATGATGTGGGTGGTGCTGCGGTGCAAGGTGGTGCGGAAGCGGATGGTGAACCGGATGGTGAATCGGATGGTGGTGAGCCATGGGTTGATCGGGAGCGCCGGAGTGGTGAGCGGGCTGGCCCATCATTGGCCGATGGTCGTCCGCCTGATGTCGATTTGGATGGAGCCTGTCGGTCAGGTCCAGATTGCCGTGCGAATCGATGCACCAGCGGCGAGTTTGGTGAACAGGGGTAACAAGAAAAGGGAAATTAGCTTATATGCGGCCCATACACGAGCAAGACTGCATTGGTGCAAAACCGTCGAGAGCACTCAGACATGCAGTACTCGGCCGAATCCGCTCGTCCTAATCAGCTCGGCGTGCGCATCCGCGGGAAGGATCTGCACAGCCCACGCATGCTGCACAACGCTGCTGCATACTCTTGCGGCACGGGTTCAGTGACAACATACCGAGCATCAGTCCAAGACAAGTCTTTTGGGTCTGCGGAATGTATATTCGGTTGGCGGCTGTGGCTGGACACAGAGCGATCCAAGGAGTAAGCCTGATGCGGCAGCAGTTCGGGCTGTTGGCGGATCGACATGGCTTGGCTCAGCGACGATGGCCCAACCCCCGGGTCCGAGAGCGGTCGGCCCGAGGGCAGTAGGTCGCCGTGAGACCAAGCAGACGCAGGGCCAGCCTCGGTGCGTGGGTTGGACTGGGACGAGATGTGGTAGCCCGGGCGGCCTGGTTGCGATACAGGCGAAGGCGTTGGATAGGATTGTGGCTGCGGTTGCGGAGCAGGCGATGGCGCCGACAGCGACGGCGGGTACGATGCTGGATCTGAGGGATGAGACTTTTTGGACGGCGTAGCTGCCTCGCCGTAGGCCGACAACGAGGATGCAGGAGCACGGGGAGGTTCAACCGGCATAGATGGTGCAAGCGGTTGGTGAGAAGCCCCAGAGGCGTATTCAAAGTTTCGGATCGAGCCGGGTGGTGATGGGTTGTATCGGCCTTCGCTGGTGCCCGGGGTCGAGAGCCGGCCACCCAGCGATTGCGAGGATCGATCCGAGGCTGAATGCGGATACAGCGGGGCGGTCATGACGAGCGGACGCCTCGAGGCAATGTCGTAGGAGCGATCATAGGAGCGAGGTGCACTCGATAGCCGTGGCGCTGAGCTGACAAGGGGATAGTGGTAGGGCGACGAGGATTCAGAAGCCGATGCGCTGTGCAGTCGCTGGCGACGGTGAAAGGAGATGCTCGAGTCGAGGTCGGCAAAGGACGGCAGTCGTGCGCGGGAGCCCATGATGAGGATCGCCGCTGGCGTCGGGGAGGAGAGGGGGAGGGCCGGGGACTGAAGGCACAAGAGCCGAAGCTGGGGAGGCGAGGGACACTCGGGATTACTCGCGAGATCGGCAGTTGGTTTCGCTGTCTGTCCAGATTGTGGAGACGGGTGGTCGATGCAGGACCAGGTCGCTGGAGCAGGTGGCGGGAACGACGGCCGAGTTGGTCAGAGGCTGGAGAGAAGCAGCCGGATAGGAGCAGCCAGTGAACTAGCGTTGCGGATGCCGAAAGAACAGCAGAACAGCGTCGAGAGCGGACAGGGCGGTGCCGAACAGGCCGGGAGCGAGCAGCCGACCGGTGCTATTTCGGCTCGGGAGTGCGGGTTCGGGGACGGGATCGGAATCAGGAGCCTGTGCAGGCGACCTTGATGGAGCCGTCGAGGGAAAGTCGTGAATGGGCAAAAGGAGAGGGCAAGGAATCAGGGCCGAGGCAGCGGAGCGACCTCCGGCGAGCGGATAATGCCAAAGGCGATGCTTGAGGGCGATGTCGGTGCTGGAGCTGGAGCTGGAGCTGGGCTGTAGCTGGCAGAAGGAAAGGCAAGGACGTTTCGGGGAGGCGAGGAGCAGCGACGCCCGACAAGGTTATGATTGGTGTGCAAGGAGCACTGGGCTGTGGCTGGAGCTGATGCTGGTGCTGGCGATCGAGGGCCCCGGCACAGGCACAATGTTTACACAACAGCGACGGGACGAGGAGCAGGACGGCCTGCGTCGGGATGCGGGCGCGAGGAAGGTCGGGGGTCGAGATCGAGCAGGCAAAGAAGACTCGGGGGGGCGGTCGCAGTTGGAGCGAGGCGGCTGTCCGAGCCGATCCAAGTGGTTACAAATTTGATGGCAGCAGGAGAGCAACGGCGCTGAAGGGCCAGGCGGTGGGTGGAGAGACCATCGGCCTTGTTGGTGGAGAGGAAAGTGGTCTTGTGGCCGGCACGAAAGGGGCTTTTGTGCGCCTGGCGGGGGGCCATTTGCGCCGGGCGATTGCAACATCTGCTCACAAGACCGGTGCTGTGGCCGCACTTGCCCCGGTTGCGGTGGTTAGTGGGCGATGGCGATGGGACGGCGATGGGACGGCGATGGGACAGGGACAGGGAGACGGGCTGGCTGGGACAGGCGAGAGCAACAACGCAAGAACAACCACGATGCAGAGCGCATGGGATGGCATGGCCGTCGCCCTGCCGGGCCGCAGATTGCCCGGCAGGCACACCGGGGGTGCGTGCGAACTCTATCGTTGTTGATGATGATGTTGATGTTGTTGTCGTTGTTGATGTTGTTGTTGGAGTTGTTGTTGTCGTTGTTGTTGGAGCTTGGCCATTATCGCTTCGTTGTTTGGCGTCGCTTTGCAGCGCTGCTCTCGTCAGCAAACATACCCACAACGCTCATACCACGTCCGCAACAGTCACTGCGTGCCGCACTCGGCAGCAAGGTGCTGGAGCGTTCGATTTCCAGAGTGGGGTGGCTCATTTGGCAGTAATGAACTGGCCGGATGTACTTTGGCCCAAAGGACACAGCCGGCCTTGCGACCGAGTCCGGTGGCGCCTGTCGCCGCGCACAGTCGTCCAAGCCCAATGCGCAGTGGCCAGCCGCGCTCTGGCTGTCTGTGGCCGGCCACCGCACACCCACACTCTGGCCCTCGTCTGCTGCCGCACTCTGGCTGCCCGGCCTGCTCTCCTTTGCCCGCTCTTTCCAGCCGCTCCTGCTGTCTCGTCGCCCCTCACGCCCACCACCAATCCAGCCCAATCCACTGCCAATCCCGCAATCCAGCCCAGTTCCGTTCAAGCGGCCATGGTCAAAATCGACAAAATGAAGGATCCCGAGATCCTCAAGATCGCCCGGACCTATTTCTTTGTCGGCCTGGCCTTTCTGCCGTGGCTCTGGCTGATCAACTTCCTGTACATCTTTCCCATCATCCGAAAGCGGCCCTCGCTCGATCGGCAAATCGTCCGATGTAAGTCGAAGGAACGGGACTGAGCAGCGACCACCCATACTCATCGTCGGCGAATCGGTGTCCTCTGGCAGACCCGGCATTCGTCGCAGAAGGGCGGCATTTCACTCTATCCAGACGCCTCGTCCTGGCTGTGTCGCTCGTTGCCTGATTTCTTGCCTGGTCAGGCTGCTTGCCTGGTCAGGCTGCTTGCCTGGCTGCTTGCCTGCGACGCAATTCCCTCCATTGTCGACCGTCTTGTCCTTGCCCTCTCTCCCACCCAGAGTGGATCGAGATGCATGCTCCGGCGCTGACCGACCAACCCCCACCATTCTCCTCCCTGCTGTCTGCTGTCAGATGTATGGATGTCGCTCGCGGGCTCGATCGTCTGGCTGGTCATTCTCCTGGTCTGGATAACGCTGTACCTGACCCAGCGCAACCGATACGGCACAATCGCCGATGCAATCGCCATCAACATCCCAATAGGCTGGTAGCCAAACCAAACGATACAGCCGTGTTCACCAACAGCCCGTGCGTAGCTTCGAGTATCGGGACCAACAGCGAACCCTTGCTCGCGGGGTTGTAGACTGGACTGGACTGGACCGGATTGGACTGTTTTGTATTTCCTTTTTTTTTTGGCTCCGAGACAGTACTCTGTCTATATTCCCACCATCATTCTTGTCGTCCCTACCGCCCACCATCTCAGCGATGGATCCCTTGATGTCGCCGCTTGGCCCACATGCCGCTGCAACGCACCGGCCATTGTCGTCCGAGGGCCAGGCGGCACATTCGATCATCGAGGCACCATCCACAAAACGAGCCGTCTGTCGTTATGCCAATTTTGTCGCTGCGTCTCCGTGGTCCGCCTGCATGTATCTGATAGACACATACATATACTGTACAGCTTGTTCGGAACGAAGCGAGATGGTGTGTGCCCCCGAGTGTCCCTCAGCGACCTGCGAGTCTGCGGCAGCAGCACTGAGCCTGGCCAACCTCCTCTGCCCTTGCGGCGGCCCGTCTTCGAGAGCCAGGCTTGCCACATCAACCGATGGCATCGACAGTCAAGAATCAATCGAATCCCAGCGATGCATCCGTCGCACCGGACTGGGCCGGCGATTGGCCACTCCCAGGCTGGCATTCGCCCAAAAAAAAAAAATCACGAGACGCACGCTCCCAAATCGATTCGCCGCACTGCCGATTGATTTCCAAGCACCGCTTTCCATCTGCTCAGTGCAAAACTTATCAACACCGGGCAGGCAAGCGAGGCAGCGAAACCGCTCTGTTGGCTGCATCGACGCAGGCTCGGTAAGCATCACACACCTGCTTGCACTGGGTTCTGGTGCGGGCTTGGTGTCGCTGGCGGGGTGTGGCCCCACTCAGCAGCCGCTTTGCGAAAGCCCGAACCCAAATCACCCATCCGCTATTCCGTTCGTCCAAGATAGCAGTCGCAGACGCATTTCCCCCAACGTACATGCAGCAAAACAGTGGTCCGAGGCTAACCCCAATCCTGTCGTGCCGCTCCTCGCCCACCTTGGGTCTGTGTCTGCGTTGCTCCCTGCCTCCCCAGATTCTCTGAGGCAAGGTCCTGCGACTTCTTTGCCCCTTCCCAGCGATGGACAACACAAATCCCTTCCTGGACGGCTCCTCGGCTCGGCATCATCGGCACGAGCGGTCTGTGAATCCGTTCTATGACACGCTGTGTCGCTCTCGAGACGAGCAGGATTCCAAAAGGCATTCCAATATGCGTCACAGCAGCCCCGTCCTGAAGCACACCATCATATCAGACCACGACGAACGGAGCTGGGCTTCGCATTCATCGCCGCCTCTGGCTGCACCGGCATCCGACCTGTCGAGGATCCCAAAGAAACAAAAGACTGACCTCGGCCATGGTAATGTGTAGTCCAGCAGGCACGAATGCGAGGCGGGAGGAGAGCGGCAGGGATTCGCACCCGATGCCGTCTGTGCAGACCGTGGGAGCCGGCGACAACAGCTGGAATGGAATCAATGCCACAGGTCCTGGCGGCTGGTGGTCGGGAGGGCTTGCCCAACGAGTTTGGTTTCCTCCGCAATTCGCCGCTGCGGCACCGTCCCCATCTCTCGATGTCTTGGAATTGCGCTCGGCAACGGCTCGATAATGCTCTGTGCTCTGAAGCATTCGTCGTCGCCGAACCAACACATTTCCAGATTGCTGCTCCTTATCTGATGTCATTTTGCGCATCTCGACTTGTACCCGCGGCTGCTGACTCTCATCGACCCCGACCATCCGCAACTTTCCAGAGACCCACACCCTTGTCAAGCCGGTCATGAACGCTACGGATGCGCCAAATACAAAACACTCGGCCTCCGAGGCCATCGCAGCAACCGCACTCATTCAAATAGCCACTCTCCCGCCCCCGCAATGCGCTCAGCGGCCGCTGACACCTCGCTCGTCGGGCGATGTGTCGCCCAGACGGTCAGCAAGCCAAGCCATCTCGCCGAACCATCACCTTCGCTCCAGCCCAAACCATAACCAGAGCCAAGTTCCCGACCCTTTCCACACGCCTACCCGGAAGCGGCAACAGAATCCGATGCTGATGCTTACGCCTGTCTCCCCCGGCCATGTGCGCCAGGTCTCGTCCCAAGCGAGCGAGCCGCCGAGCCGCCCTCACCACGAAACGCACCATACCCATCAAGCTCCTGCCGCCCTTTCCGTCTCGCCTCAGCCCACGAGTGCCGACCCTGGATCGTTGGTAAGCCCATCTATCCGGCACGAAGGCCTCGGCATGCCCCTGCCGCTGCCACGGCCGATGCGCGAGCCCTTCCAGCGAGAGTCCTTCAAGTTTGTCAACGAGTCCATCTCGCCGAAATTCTCTCCAGACAAGAACGCCAACCCGACGTCGCAGCGGGGGCCTGCTTCCCGTGCCCTCCAGAACATTGTGTTCCACTCGCACCATCACGATAGCAAACCCAAGCGTCACCGGCTCAACAAGTTTCAGCTGGACGTCCTCAACATGGTCTTCGAGAGGGCCTTCTATCCAAGCGCGGCTACTCGTGAGGCACTGGCGGCCAAGCTCGATATGGAGCCCAAGGCGGTGCAGGTGTGGTTCCAGAACCAGAGACAGAACTGGCGGGGCAAAGTCCAAAAGACACAAGACCCGAGCCAAAAGGACCAGGATCTCGTCAGCTCTGAGGCCAGTGCCCCTTCGAGCGATGCCCCGGTGCCGGCTCGGCCGCGCGGAAAGCGCCAGTCGGCAAAGAACACCCTCAAGCGAGAGGACGCTCACGAAGGCAAGGATGTCGATCTCGACGAGATCTTTGCCCAGCTCTCACGCCCCCAAGGCGATCAACCCGTCGACATCTCGGTTCCCCGTACGCCGTCTCCGCGTCCCCAGCCGCTGTCATAGATTCAGTCGGCCGGACCATCAAGTCGCAACCTCCCGCTGTTGTCTGATCGAGACCCAAGGCACTCCCGGCGAGCCACCGCCGCGTGATGTCTGACCATTCCAGCACAATTGTAGTCGAAACCTTTGCGTAGCCCAACGGGCCACCCAGACATCGGATCCGGCGTCCTTTGCCAATCTGCCTGCATCTATCTCGGAGCTGTGGCCGCTGCTGCATTACCCTGGCTACTGACAACCGCGTGGGCCTGTCTGCGGTCGGCGGTCTCATCGACATCGATCATTCCTCCCCTGTATCCTGCTTTGGGCTTTGGCCTGCTACTTTGAAATATGATACGCTGGCTGCACAGAGTACCTCCCCCCTTGCACACGAGATGATGTGTCCCATTGTCAGTTCAATGCGCTGTATCGGCGCTCGACAAATCAATGGAACATACACTCCCCCGCACTCATCTCGCAGACAGCGACACGTTGCTGTTGCAGCCGACGGAAATCCATCTTCGTTGCCGGAAGCCAGCCATGTGAATCAGAGTCTCTCTCTGGAAGCCGTCGACAGGGCCGCAAGCAAGCACGGGACACAGGAAACTTCGCTGATTCGGCTGTGGCACCCAGATATGACATCCACACCGGCGTTGCAGCGAGGCGAGTTCGTCATTGCCGTTCCCACCTCCCCATCCCTTCCCTCCCTCTCCACCCAGCCCTAGTCGATAGCAACCACCCGGCCAGCCCCCTCCGTCCGTAAACAAACCAAATACCGGCATTGTCTTGGGCAACCCAGGAGCGAACAGCGCCGCTCGTCACAAACACACACATACATCAAGGCCAGCGGAGCACAACCCTCATTTCTCAGCCGCCCGGCTCTGCTCGCTCACCCGCACTCTGTTCCCACGGTGAGTGCAACGCCGTGCGATGTGTGATGGCTTCGAACGAGACAGTGGCACTCATCGCAACGCACAGCGATGCATGCCGACACACACCCATGCACAACCATGCACTCGGAGTGATCAATTGTACTTACGATGGCGCACAAACAGAACCGTATCTGCGTTAGGCGTCGCAACCTGACATCCCTTCGGCGCAGCCTTCCTGTCCTTGGCCACGAATATATCTCCAAGTGCCAACAGCATCCCGTCGACATTACATAGCAGCACACACACACCTGTCGGTGTCATTCTTTCAAGCCCTGCTTAGCATCACTCAGGTGTGGCTCGTATTTCTCCCATGGCCGAATCTGTCAAGGACATTCTCGATTTCGATGACGACGACAGCGAGTCAGGCTCCGAGTGGGGCGTCCACCGGAACGACTCCAAGGAGGGCTCTCGCTCCTCGATAGCGGCCCGGCGGCAAAGCGAAGGCCCAGGAGATCTTGAGCACATTCGCTCCGACAACGAGCCTATTGTCGAGGAGCCCAGCGGCGTCCCACGCCTGAGCACACCGGCATCTGCTCCCGGGCGGTACCGGAGGCGGCCTACGGAGACCTTCCTGACCATGACTCCCTATGCGGAAAGGAAAGAGACGCCGTCGCCGACAGAGCCAGCCCCGCCCAAGGAGGAGCGGCCTGTTTCGCCTGCGGTGATCTCACGGCCCTCCCGCAACAATGCATTCGGCCGACTCCCATCGAATTCCGACCAGTCGTCGTTTCGGTCCATGGCGGACCAGCGCAAAGACGAAAACAAACCTCCAGTCAAGGAGGTCGTCCAGCGTACCCTCAGCGCCATGGCCGAGCGAAACGTCATCCCGCAGAGGGCATCGGCAGAGGCACTGCCGAGCTTCGAGATGCTAGATCTGGTTGACCTGCTGGACCGAGTCCTGGAGAAGCTCGAAGTCTTTCCGACCTCGCACACGCCGCTCTCGCCCGAGACCGACTTTGTGCCGACCGACGGCAGCAGCCCGACGGCGGCCGATTTCAAGATCCTCCAGGTCAAGATCCGGACCCAGAACCACATCATCACGGAGCTGGGCCGTCGCATCGACCGATTTAAAAAGTCAATCGAGGACCTCACCGGCAAGGTTGGCCAGCTCTCGAAGGAGAAGGAGCAGCTGGCCAGCGAATGTGAGAACCTGCGCAAGAACGGCCCCGTTGGAGTCAGTGCGGTTCTGGGCGACGTCACAAACGGACTGCTTGGTCTGCGGCGACCAGGCCGGCTGTCGACACCATCGGCGGCAGCGCTCGAGGGCAAAGGCAACGACCAGGAAACTGGACTCTCGGGCCTCCTGGATGAGCTGGAGCTCGACGTCACCAAGGAGGAGCTGGAGCTGGAGCTCAAGCAACGAGCCCTGGCACAGAAGCAGGAGCATACCGCAAGACTGCAGCAAAAGATCGAGAAAGAGAAACAGGCGGCCGATTCCACAGAGCCCGAGATCTCTGTGCCAGATCCATTTGCGCGAACAGGTATGCCTGAGCCTGGTGATTCAGGGCGATATCCGGTTTACTGATCGAGCTATCGTCACAAATACCACGGGTACTCTTGCGCAGATGACGGCGAGACGCCCACAAAGATAACCCGCGAGATGCTCGTCGAGGCAGCCCGGATGATCTCGACCAAGAAGCAGTACGACCACCCGACGACTCTGGGCGTCGGCTTTGTTCATCAAGTGGCGAAGGATATAAGCCAGATGGGGTAAGCCCGACAGGAGCGGGTCGGCCAAGCTTGCCGAAGCTCGTCATCGGTTGGAATGCGGGAGGTGCTCCCCTGCCAGTGCAAACATGACCATTGAGTGTGTAGATGCCGTCGGCAGAGCGCTGTTCCAAGGTCTTGGAGGCCTGATCGAGGTCGCTTGTCACAATGCGCTCACCGCCATCGCCTCCATCATCCATCTGCAGCAACCCCTATCACGGCGTCTCGAGGTCGCCATACCAGCAAGAGGCCCCGGGCTATCGGTCTACAAGGTTCCTGCAGCTCATCCAGAGCACCTCGGACCAGACACACCATCTTGCTTTGGTCATTGCCAAGCAAACGCAGGAGCTCCTGGCGACAACCACGACGGAGGAGTACATCCGGGTGATCCACAATCAGTTCACCGAGATGACCAGCGCCTTCTACGAATGCCTGGATGTTCTGGCCGAGGAGCAGCGCGCATCGGAGCGGTGGCGATGGAAGTTTGAAAAGATCCTCCACAAGATCGAGCGGATCGAACGAAAGCGGCTGGAGGATCAAAGGGAGCGTGGACTGGAGTCCTACAAACGACAGTACCTTCTCAATGCTCTGGCTCCCATCACGCAGAAGCGTCGGGCCAGAAGCACCTCGGCCCGGCAGCCGCCTCCAACTTCGCCATCACCCCCACCCAACATTGCGGCTCGGCCCATGACAGTTCCAATCGCACTGTCTTCGTTGCAGCCCCCACTATCACCGGATCCGTTCCCACAGTGCCCACCGCCTCCCAGCGTGCCCCCGATCGCCATTCGGGTCTCAGACAACGCTCCAGATGCTGTCAGCGGATTCTCTGTCGCAATGTCGCATGTTTCAGCATCGGCCCCGACCACCAAGCATCGCCCGAAGCGAGTGAGTGTGTCCTTGCGCTCGTCGACACCTGCAAACGACCACACGGATGAGATCGACGAGTGGAAAGACGTTTCTCACCAAGCACCGAGAGCATCGACGGCCCCACCGACACTCTTTGGCATCTCGCCTGTCGGACTCGTGGCATCAGATCTAAAGGCGGTGCCGAGTCCTGCAGCCTCTGCCGAGAGACCGGATGAGCTTCCGCAGGCTGTGCTTCCCCAGCAGGTGCTCGACAGTCTCGATGGCCTGCACCTCAGCCGCAAAAAGGGTCGGTTCAAGATCCAGATGCCGGTGGTGGCTTCGCCGACGCCCTTTAACCTCGTTACCGAAACGGCGCCAGGCATCCGTGTGAAGTCCTCCAAGGCAGCGATCTGGCGAGCAGGGGGCCAAAAAACCAAGGTCGACAAGACCTTCCACAAGGCGCGGCAGTACTTGGAGGAGCTCAGGGTGGTGTCTTGATTGTCTCGATTCACCCACGAGCCCGGGAGATGGGAAGAGGGTGGGGGCGACATCGGCCTGTGGGTCGGCGGCAGGCAAGCAGGGTCGAGTGTACCGACCAAGCGGTCAGAGAGTCTGCAGAGTTTGCAAAATGAAACAGTATACCCTGCTTCCATTGCTTGATATGCGTGGGAACATGCACATATCCATCACATCCTCGATTTCTGCCTCAATCCTCGGCGCGGCCAGCACATCCACAATCAAGACACTCGTGTGAACGGACCCACAGGCGACCGCACTTCTCGCTCGATCTGCACGGCATCGTCGCCGTCAAGAGCACCCAACCGCTCTCAACACCCCGCTCCGCAGTTGCCGCTCTGTTTTCTCTGACCCAGTGGAGATGAGTGCGTCGGCGCTGGTCCTGCAGTGGCATGATCGCTTCGACAAGCTGTCGCTCCAGTGGCATCAGGCACATTCGCACTCGGTCTCGGTTCTCCAGAATATCCAGAACCTCGTGGAGCAGCGCCAGATGACGCTGTCGTATCTCCCGGAACTCAACGATCCTCACCGGAACGCCGCCCACCCAATATTCGGAGCCGATACCCCATTGATACTGTCCCAGATCCCGGATCTGGTCCAGCGGCTTGGACTGAAGCAAACGGCCGCGATCGAAAGGTCTGTCAAGACGTTGCAAGCCGACCTCGAGGAGATCGGCCAGGTCGTTCGAGAAATGAACAGGCTCAAGCAGGGCGCACTGGACCGGATTCGATCGTCGACCCCGCTCTTGGGGCCCGAAGACTCGGCGGCCGGTCCACTGCAGATCAGCCTGGTGGAGATGGCCGACTGGATCCAGACGATGGCTTCGTCGTATGACCGCGAGTCGTTTGCGCTAAAGCAGAGCGTCGGCCCAAGCGGACTCGATATCCTGTCGAACGACGAGCAAAGCGATGCACTGGCACGAACCCTCGGTCGATGGAATGCACTGAGCCTCCTGGATCTCGACTTTGAAGCCATCGTGCGCGAGCGGGTCAAAGCCCTGCGACGATACGAGCGCCAAGCCAACCAGGGCTAGGATCGTCGCCGTAGTCGCTGTGACAATACCGCAAGGATCGCCGAGTTCGTGGGCGACTCCAGATCCCCGGTCTCAGTCGGTTTTGTGGATTCGGCGGCTCCAAGTTCAACAAGCCCGGACAAAACACACAGTCCTTCGGGATCGAAGACAACGTCAAGTTCGCCCAATGAGCAAATGCAGGCCGGCGGTGACTGGAGCGCCTCTGCCTATTGCTGATCTGGGCATGGGTCCAAATAGAACGCAGGGCAATGTCGATAGGCTGGCCCGTTGGCCTTGACCTCCCCACGGCCCGATGCGATCCAGATATGAAATACATCGATGATTCTATTTAGGCCCTGGCCCGGTGGCAGCAGCAGCAGCAGGTTACACCCAGCACGATCAGCGATTCCCGGCGTTCGTGGATGGGCTCAAAACCAGCTGCACGCCAAGAAAACCGCACGCCTCTTGGCCGTCCATCTCTGCCCCCATCTCAACCCCCAACCCCGCCTGCCCCAAGCGCAAGGCAGACACAATGGCCTCCCTGTCCTCGTCTCGGGTCGGCCTGCTGGTTGCCTGCGACGATCCGTTGTGGAGCCACGGGCCGTCTCGCCAGGCCCTGCCGCTGAAAGGCGGCAACCCGTTTCTGTCGCTCAGCGACCCGTCGTCCGGCACCACCATCAAGACGCAGGCCCTCAACTTTGCGCACACCTCGCCGATAACCACCTTCCAGATCGCGACAGGCTCGGTGCTGTCGGTCCTGGACTTGTTCCACATTCTGCCGTATCGGACGCTGGGCTTCCATCCGTACTTTGCCTTTGCCCCGCACTGGCAGACCTACCGAGTGGCGACCTCGTTCCTGATCACGGGCCACTCCATCATGGACGTCGTCAACAAGTCTGCAGGCATGGTCTATTGGGGCGCCGCCTTGGAGAAGCGCTTCAACGGGGCGGGCGACGTCGTTGATGAAAACGGCGTCGTCCGGACCGAGGGCCTGCAGCGAAAGGCTCGCAGCGGCAAGCGAAAGGGGCTATTTCAGTGGCTGATTCTGGATAACCGCTTCCTGCATGTGCAGCTGGCGTCGGCGGCGGTCATCGTTGGCATCGAGTGCATACTCTACCGACAACCAAGGTGAGGAATAGAGCAGGGCCTGTGCTGAGCAGCCGCGGTGGGCAGGTGGAGAATCCGGTCGCCTATGCATTCGAGCTTGTTTGTCGAGCTGCCGAGCAGGCAGTGGGTTCAGGCGAATCGGACCAATGCCTCGATGGCACCGCAGATGGACGCTGGGACGAATGGCTAAAGCTTGTGTCGTTGCAGGTTCGATGGCCGCACGCCCGTGATCATCTTCCCGGTTGCGCTGTTCCCCCAACTCGAGTACTCGATGCGATGGATTTGGGCATTCACGGAGCAGGACCAGAACATCCTCTTGTTTGGCGTTCTGCCCATCAAGCCGATCTACCTGCCGATCCTGTTGTGCGCCATGGGGGGATTCTCCGGCATCAAGCCTCTGGTCAAAGGATTCGCGGCGGCTCTGATCGTCACCAAGATCATGGATATGCGACGATCCGACGGCGAGCCGATTCTGGACTGGGTGTGGAAGTTTGGCCATTCCTGGTACGACTGGATTCAGCAGCGACGCAAGGCCTCATTGAACAGCAAGCCCGATCGCAAGGGCAAGGGCAAGCAGCGAGCCTCGGCAAACGACGACGTTGACGATGAGATTGTCACCGAGGGAGCGGGCGGCAGCGATGGTCAAGGCTCGGTTATGGGCTTTGACCTCAGCTCGATGCTGCCGCAGCTCACCCAGACCATCTCGACCCAGCTGGTCAACACATATCTGACGAGCCTCGCGAACGACGCAGCCGCCGCATCCTCAGCCTCGGCCTCGGCCTCGTCCTCATCATCCCGGGCGGCGGCTGACGATCGCATCCGCATGGGCGCTGGCCCCAGCAATCTCAATCTGTGAAGACCAGACCAGAACGAGGCGAATGTTCTCCCCGATTGCTGCAATCGCACCCTGCCACCCGCAGAGCAGATGCCCAACTGCCTAGACAACATGCTCGTCAAAGCGATAAAAAGCCTTTCGTTTCACTCCTCTCTCCCTTCGGGCCACCCACACTCAGCCGACGGTGCAATAGAGTCTGTCTGTGTGGACAACGGCCGTCCCGTCCCCAATCCCAACTGGTCTCATCCGTGTCTATTCTCTGTTGGCAGCGTTGACAAATACACTTTGCCGAGCGAAGGATCTGGCCGGCAATGATCGCCACAGCGGCAGTGGGATGATGATGGTGTGTGCAGCCCTTCAGAGACCAAGAGAGACCAAGGCCAAGCGAGACGACGCAATGACAACGCAGTGTGAACGAAGGGAGAATCATCACCCTCTCTTCGATGGCCAAAAGACGTTTGGATCGTCGCTCAATCGTCATCCCAATATCGAAAGGTCGCTCTCAACCACATCTATCGCACGCGCACATTTCGTTTTGATCGTGTTCTTTAGGGGCGAGGCGGCGACGTGCGCTCAACCTCACTATCAAAAAATTGTGACGTTGCGACACCCCGAAGGATGTGCAAAGCCGGGCCTCCCTCGCGGTTGTGCAATGGAGAGAGCCCCGACCCAGGCCACCGCCTTCTTGATCACGGCGACCTCCGCCCAGGTAAGTATGAGGAAAAGAGGAGGGAGCAGGGCACGGCCCCGTATTTATACCCCTGGCGCGCCCAAGCCACACCGATCAGCGCGCAGCCGGCGCCACTGCGCAGCCGATCACTGTGCGCAGCCACTCCGCCACATGCCTGCGCCGCCCCCGCCTGCCCGGCCCTTGCCTCAGCGCCGGTCCTGCTCGGTCCCCCTGCACCATGTCCATGTCCACCAGGCCACCCTGTCGGCCATGTTCGCGCGGCTCTCGGCTCGCCTCTCGCCCGAGCGTCTGGCCTCGGCTTACCGCTTCAGCTCTTTCGCCGTCCGCGGGGCCGTTGTCGCCCTCCTCTTTGGCAACTATGTCGGCACCGTCACAATGGTAAGCCCGTCTCGATTCCGCTGTCGTCGCCACTGCAACTGGCTGGGCCCAGGATTCCCTCTCCTCGTGGACTCGGAATAGGCAAAGCCAACGACAAACCTGCCCGCAGCTCACGCTTCCAGCCGCTGGCGTCCCTGTTTCTGTGATCCCAGTGCATCGGCCCCAGCATGCTGCCCACATTCAACTTTGTCGGCGACTGGGTCGTTGTCGAATTCCTATCGTCGCTGAAGCGAGACTACAAGTTTGGCGATGTCGTCGTTGCCGTTTCGCCGCTAGACCCTAAGCGAGCCGTGTGCAAGCGGATCCTCGGCCTCGTAAGTGCACACACTCTCCCTAGTCGCTGTGCAAGGCGTTTGCTCATCGACCGATCCCGATGCTTTTGATGGGTCGTTCCGCCCATCCACAACATCTGTGTAGATCTGCCTCCTTCCCTCCCTGTATCTTTCGCATTGGTTCGCCACTAACCGTGATATCTTTCGTCTGTCATGATCCGATCGTGGCCGTTGGCATCTCCCAGCCCGGCGACATTGTCTGTGTTGATCCGACGCATCCTTACCGCGAGTACATCCAGGTCCCCCAGGGCCATGTCTGGCTCCAGGGTGACAACTTTACCAACTCGACCGACTCGAGGTGCTACGGCCCAGTTCCGATGGGGCTGCTCACCGGCAAAGTCCTTTGCAAGGTCTGGCCCAACTTTGAGTGGATGCGCTGACGACCCTAGCTCAACCTGTTCAGCACTGCGGTCGTCCGGCCACCAATCCCCCCCCCTCGAATACTCTGTATCACACCCTGCGTTACTGAGCTCGTCTCGACCGATTGTATTATCTCGATCGATTGTGTTATCTCGATCGATTGCCGGTGGCTCTCAACACGGCCGGGCACGCCAACCGTCCATGATCCATGCAGTGCCGCTGCTCATTCTTCCCGGATCAGGTGCTCTCTGTCGGGCCGGAGCTTGAAGGCGATCGGAAACGGACTTGGGCAGCATGAAATGCCAAAATGCAACTTCAGATCTGGCAGTGCGCCATCTTCCCTTCCAGAAGAAAATTCAAAGCACTGGAGCAACGCCCCAGCGACCAGGAATACCTCCTGCTTTGCGAGCTTCATTCCAGGACACACCCTGCGGCCTTCACCAAAAGCAAACATATTGGACGGCTGGTTGATCCGCGACGACTCATCCGAATGCAGGAAGCGAGATGGATCATAGGTGTTGGGGCTCGTCCAGAGCTTGGGGTTGTGGTGGATGGACCAGATGTTGGCAATGACGACATCCTGAGTCGAATTGCGGTCATGGTGAGAGCGTGCGCGAAATCGAAATCGAAATCGAAATCGAAATCGAAATCGAAATCGAAATCGAAATCGGCACCAGGACCAGGAGACATTCCCTTGTCGATTAGTATGGTCCGAGCGCAACAGTATCCCGACACCATCACAAAGGACGCGTCCAGATGAGCAAATGGATGATGATCAATGGCAACTTACTCCTTCGTCGATCGCATAACCAGCAATCTCGGTGTCTTTGGCTGATCTTCTGGCAACAAGCGGGATCACAGGGTATTTGCGCAGTGTCTGTGTGGGAAGAGATGTGAGAGGGTCAGTTTCAGCGGTCGGCATCATGGACAACCCCGGGAAGCTGATGCAAACCGAGGACACCGCCAGGGTATTTCCAGAGCACTCACTCCCAGCCAGCCATGTCATCGTGTGGATCAGAGCATCTCACCTCCAACACCAGTGCGTTCAGATATGGCAGGTTCGGCAAGTCCTCCATGGACGGCAGTCGTGAGTTCCCGAGGACAGCGTCGAGCTCCTCTTGGGCCTTCCTTTGGATCTAATGACCAGTGCAATCCGCAAGGCCGGCCCGGCACAGCGTTAGCCACCGGCACATTGCGCTGGATCGCCCATTTCGACCGATCCGAAGGAGACATGGGTCCATGGCACGACAAACCGCACTCATTACCTCGGGGTCGCAGATGACGGCTCCGATGAGGCAGGTCAGCGTGATGGCGGTAGTATCCGAGCCAGCTGTGAGCATGTCCGAGAGGAGCATCACCATCTCGGTGTCAGTCATGCTGTCGTCCCCGCCTGCTTCCTGTATCTTCAAGAGCGATCCCACAAAGCTTTCCTCTGCCGCTGCATTGCCCTCGGCTCTCTGCTGGCGAACTTTGCCAATGAGATCGCTGAAGATCGGAATGGCCTTTTGTCGCAGCTTCTGCAAGTTGCGCTTGGCCTGGAGGGGAAGCGGCTTGAGCATCGGATACATATTGGCCAGATTGAACTCGGCAAATGTCTTGTAGTCGCTGTCGAGGAGATTGCGGAGCCGCAGCAGCTCTGGGTCGCTAGGATCGTCCCATCGGCGGCCCAGAGTCAGTTGTGCAATCACATTCAGCGTACACCGGGTCATGAGCTCCTTGGCGATGCACTGGCGCATTTAAGATTCGTATCGCATGGAAGAGAGACGAGAGCATCGGAACGAGGCATTGCAATGAGGCATTGGAATGGGCCATTTCAGCTGCAGTCAAAGGGCCAGCAGGCGGCCGCTGCTACCAGGGGTGTCGAGAGGCCACCGAATTGCCGAACCTGCTGTGAAGAGGGCCAGCTCAGGAGCGCCCGAAGCGTCTCCAGGCGTTCTTGCCGTATGATGCTGTCTTCGAGAGCCTTGAGGGCAACGGGGGCGCTGACGAAGTTGTGCAGCATCTTTCTGGTTCTGATGACTCGAGGTCCTATTATCACCGGGACATGAGGAAGCCACCGATGTAGATATGTCAGGCATCCGGGGGGGGGGAGCAACGACCGATCTGCCCGATGCGCCAGCGCCGCTGTCGTCAATGCACACAACCCACCAAACTTTGAAAAGATCAAGGACTCTGGGAAGATATCGAGTGTCTGGATATGCGGTTGGTTAGATACTGCGGCTGCAGTCGCATCCCACACAAACGGCCGGCCAGGAGTCAAATAGCACGGCCGTCAAAGCGCACCAACCTCTCGCTCAAATGCAGCACGGCACATCCACTCATGTGCAGCTGTCTCATCTTCTCCCCGACTGCCGTGGCCAACATACCTGGTCCTCTGGTCGACATGCGTAGTTGAGACCCTCGCCCAGAAAGGCCTTCTGCACCCACAAGGGATCGCTGACTACAACGTTCGTCGTCGCTCCAAGAACGATCCTGAAGATGTCCCCTTGCAGCTGCTCGCCTATCTCCGTGAGCCCTACGTATGGACTCTCGGCACTCATGAGGAGATGGGCATGGCCAATGATGGGCAGCGATGCGGGCGACGGAGGGTAAGGCTGCGAGCGGCGGCGGCGGCGTCTGCTACTGCGAGTGAACAGGAGCAAGGCCGAGACGACCAAAACCGCTGCGGGAACGACGACGAATCGGTATGGGGCGAGCGACTCGGCGCTGGGAAGGGCCATGCCGGTGTATGCTTGGTGCTTGATGTTTGGTGCCTGCTTTGGTGAGGTCGAGACGGCGGCCAAGGGCTGGGGAGAGCCGATGGGACACTGGCCCCAAGCGCACCACCAAGCCAAAGACCCGTTTTCCCAGCGCAGGCCGTCTGATTCACAACCCTGAAACCAAGGGCGAGGGGCTAATCATCCTCAGTATCGCACTATCGACCCAGGCCCCATCCGTCTGCCTCCAGTGCCCCGGTTCATCATTACGAGTCCTGTATTGCTATGGCGACAGATCAGGCATGGGTGGGCCGTCATTGGGGTCGCCAAAGGGCTTCTGCCGCGTACGCTCGTTCCAATGCAGACAACCGTCGCAGACTCTCGAACCAGTCGGTGGTCTGGTCCGCCGAGCAGATGGTGGGCATCGGCCACCGGCTCATCGTCACCCGGATAAAGTCGCCCTGGGCGCAGCTCGATCCGATGTCGGCCGTCAAAGGAAGCCCAAGCCGTGTTCCGAGAGTCTTGAGGGACCTGGATTTTGAGATCGATGCTGTCGGGCAGGAGCATCGGCCGGAACGATAGTGTGTGCGGACAGATGGGTGAAACCAAAATCGACGGCACTTCTGGGTGAACCAACGATCCACCGGCGCTCAGCTGGCAGAGGAGCATGGAATGGCAGTTGTTAGAAGCCAGGGCATGGCTGCTTGCCACATCACTTGCCGCATCACTTGCCACATCACTTGCCGCACCACTTGCCGCACCACTTGCCGCACTACTTGCCGCATCGCTCACTCCCGACCTGCAGCCGCATCAAACCAGGGCGATGCTCACCGAATAGGCCGTGCTGCCTGTGGGCGTCGAGATCACGAGTCCGTCGGCTTGCACTGTCGTCAAGTGTCGTTCGTCCACGTAGAGCTCGAGCTGACTCATATAGGCGCTGGGTCCTCGGTCGACGACCAGGTCGTTGAGGATGTGGAAGGTCTCGGTGGGGACTGGTTTGGCACTCGACACAGGGTGCCGACCCGAGTTACTTGCGACCCGGGCCGTCGGCGGAGCCCACAGAGAGACTCGAGTCAGTAAGCCGAGCATTAGAGAGCAGAGCCGGCGCTAGGGCTGTCGATCCTTGGGCAGCGGTATCGGATAGGCCCGCCGAGTCCAAGACAGGCGGGCGATCCCGGGTTGGAGCTTGGCTGGATGCAGAGCATGGCCCTGAGCGCGAACTCGGGTCAGAGCTGGAGTCGAGTCACCCCCCGGCGGAGGCCGGATGGGGCATTTTTCTTTGAGTTGGGTGCCGAGAAACAGCTCGGGCTTGGTCTTGCAGGTCTCGGGAAAGAGCGACGGCGAGCTGGAGGTGTAGGCACTGCTCTTGGACAGCCGCGCCGGCACACTTGTTTCCGGATCATCCAAGGCAGGCT
>NW_026516393.1:0-62704 GCF_025602895.1 Polychytrium aggregatum
ACCCCTGTGCAGTGGCTGTGTTCGGCTCGGGACCTGGTCAGCAGGACAATTTCGACACAGAATGAGTCACGTGTGTGCCGACAGTCTGGTGCAGCCTCGTCTGAACGATGCCATTTTGGGACTGCTCGCTAGCCAATCAACAGCGTTGCTTCCCACACGTGCTCTGGCCCGATTTGGCATTCGCTTGCCGTCCCGCTCCGTCCCGCTCCGTTCAGGGACCCCTCCGCCCCGGTTTCTCCCGGCCCCGAACCTCTCATATCCTCATTCTCCCTCACCATGACCCGTTCTGAGAACTGCCTTTCGGACACCCCAGTTCCGACCGCCGTTGGGCGGCACCGTGAACTCCTGGGGCAATCCTCGGCCGTTCTAACTAGTCCAGGATTAGGTCAAACCCGCGGTGGTCACTGCTCCACCAGCCAGTTTAACCTCAGAGTCGCAAACAGAATGCGGTATGATATGCCGTGTTCAGTAAAAACGCAAGTGATAACAAACCCGAAATGATAATAATCAAGATAATGTCCCATGGGGGCGAGGATATCTGGAGGGAATGAGCGATGCGGTTAGTTGAAGCGTCGCCTTCGAGCTCTCTCAGATGATGCTCAATCGTCATGAAGGAGCTTACTTGGATTTGGATGGCTTCCTGCATTCGAGATATATTCAAGATAGTGAAAGAGGAAGCGTTAAAGTTAATAACATTAGAGGCATATTCATGATGCGGCTCATCCTCAATATGCATGCGTTTAACGGCACCTATGTCATCGATCGGCTCACGGGCCCGTCGAGGAAGTTAGGATAGAGAGGGCCTGAGGGGAGTATTGACTTGAGCCTGACGACGGAAGCGGGCAGGAAGCGGTGGTCGGGGGGATATTTATATTCCAAACCTTCCGACTTGACCTGTCATTACACTGATATGGTCACTATGGGTCAAGTTCGGACAAACTCCCTTCGTCATCAAGCAGCCTCAAGCACTTTTTGGCCCAACTACCTGCGACATTTGCATCGACTTGTCAAATCGGAGGATCTTGCTCGATAATATAAAAGCCACCTGGAATAGTTGGTATGAGTATCAGCCTGACTTTGCCTCTCCATCCACTCTCCAATTGCAGCAAAGCTGTACCCACCGCCTTCCATCTCGAAGTATCCGACAGTAGAAACGATGGCATCGGCTGGAACAAAGATATGATTCGTTGACTCCATGCTGTCGAGGTGGAAGGTAGCGCACTCGTTGCATGGGCGGTATCCTGAACTGTCATCTCCATATCTGATGTTGATCTTTGGAATCACACAGTATGCCCAGTTTGTTGTTTCTCCATCAAAGGAGTGGCTGATGAAATATTGGACTTGATAGAAGCGGACAGAAGAATATGGGTGATTGCTTGCTGATGCATCGGGCATATTGGTCCAAACCTGTAGATTCAGAATGCATTAGCTCATATGAGGCTTCGCTATCGCGCGCTGCCGAATGCCTTACCTTCACAACAGAGTTCATCCGATGATGTGCCGTGCTCATCCGATGTGATTGAGATATGACATGTAGTTCCCCCGCGTCCATCTTGGTGTGTTTGGAGCAAGTGTCCGAATTCTGATCCCAAAGTGAATGGACATATTGCAAGGCTTCACGATAGCCGTATGAGGAATTGGCAGAAATCGTCCTGGCATAAGCGCTCTTTAGCTTCGCGACTTGTTCAGAGGGTAGCTTCAGCTTTTGCTGCTGGCCAGACAAGGTTCCGCGGCTATCTTGATTCGAGGTCCGTCCATTGTTTGCAAAGGAAGATGGCCATATCCCGGGATCTCCGCCCAACCTGGATGTTCCTCTCAAAGTCAAGTTCGGAGCAATGCTTGGACCGCTCAAAGAGCTTTGGAGGACGAGCCGATTGGCCATATTGTCCACTGGATGGACCTTTGATCGCCCGATGAGCTTCAGCCAACCACAGGTTCTTTCCATTTCAAACTGCCACTGATATACTAGGGGTCCAAACAATCGGATGCACCTGGGTAAGTGTTGGAGCTGATGCACGTAGGTTTTCATCAAACGAAGTCCAGACAGGTCTGGAGCTCTGTCTGGAGGAGGTTCAAGTGACTCTGGGAGATTTGCGATTGATCTGGTGAATACATTCCGAGTATACGTGGTTAGATATTGAGAATCAATGAGCTGCCCAACATCCTCAAGTGAAGGGACTGCTGTCTCGTGCTACTTGCTCTGTGTAGTACTCCTGGAACCTCTGAAGATTTGTTTCGATCTGATTGCATTGAGCAACATTCAACTGGGGAAGCAGCATCAATCGAAGGGCATAGACAAAGCGCCTCCATCCCAATCTAGGCACAATAGCATCACTGTTAGGATCAATTCGAATCAAGTATCTCATCGACCGTAGGACGGGCCCCGGTTCGAGCAGGGTACAATATCAAGAGCTTACAAGTGCTCTGGTGGAAAGCCTGCCGCACTGAGCAGAGGGAGGGAGTACATGATAATCCAATTCTTCCATTCTTCGGTTTTGAAGGTTTTGTATGAGACAGGGTCCCGACAAGAGGCGCCAAAGCCTGTTGGAATCTGAATTCTGCCTTCGCTGATCCACCTTCCGATCTTTTTCAGGCACTTGGACGTGATCTTTTGGTCCAAACTTGAGGATGAGGGAGCCTTCCGCGTTCCATTCCAAATCTCCATCATGAGTGGACCGATGTTCGAGATCACATGCATCAGATCGAGAGGAAGACAGAAGCTGAGCTCGATGGACTCAAGTTGAGTTACACCTGGTCGCCCCACGATCCCTGATCAACATAGTTGATGTTAACATCGGAGTCGAAAACATCACCTGACTGGTCTCATTAACGTACCGTTTCGGGGCATGCCGTCTTGATCGATGGCCTCCCATATTCTGTTCAGACTCGCTTCGGTGCGGTATGGACTGGGAGTGTCACGTTCATAGAAGCACATGGCACCCCCTGCCCTCGTGGCCGTTATTTCGCAGAGTCGACAGCCCTTCGTAGCGGTGTGCCTAGAAAATTTACCGAATTTGTTGGATCCAGGCATGTCACTCTGACAGTACAGCAAGTGACCTCGGAGAGTGAAAGAACGTTCCACGCCATTTTGGTCGACCCTTATCGCCTCAACACCTGGGAGAGTGGCATTGCTTCGTCAGACAGAGTACTCTCGCGAGGATTATGTGGAGTGACCAAGTGATCCACACCAGAGGAGGCGTACGCACCGGTCTCAAGTCTCTTCATATCTTCGAAAAACGGCTTCAAAAATGTATCAAAGTCTCGAGGCGATCGTGGACCTGGCGTAAGCAAGACCGTAATGAGATTTTCCTTTTTGTAGCGCAGAGCAGGTGGAAGATTGAAGTTGATCAAGATGAAGCCCCACGATTGATGGCTTTGCCTACACCAGATACAAAGGTCAGCTGTGGTTATAATCTGATTTTGAAACAGAGAGCGGGCGTACCTCTGATTGATATTGAAGCCATCAAAATGCAGCCCGAGAGCAACGTCGGTGGGCTGCTGGAACATTGAGCGACTACGAAGGTGCTGGTAATATTCGGCATCGAAAATGTCGCTCATGACGCCTGAAGATTCAGATTTGGTGAGTTCAGAGCACCATATAGCAATATAGTATTGGGAAAGAATACGGGTGGAAAGTACCTGGTTCGCTCGCTCTGTTTGCTCTGTACATCATCAACTCTGCCATAGTTGGATTTCGGTAGAGTGTCTGAAGTATCTGAACAAAATCGAAATACTTGTAGGTCTGAATCGGCCTCAGTTGTGGTTGAATGCCGCCATTCAGAAGTTTTTCGTTCACCGTCGCATAAGCATCCTCTCCACAAAACGTGCATATTCGACTCTGGTTATCATTGATGTCGAATCCCATGCAGCTGTTTGGGCAGCAGGGAAGCCTCTGAAGATACTCGTTCCACTCGCAACAAATGATCTTTTGGATCTTGTACAGACTGGGTGCAGCTGGTAATGACAATCCTTGGAATTTGTTGCAATGATTAAGGACAGATTTGATGGCTTTGTCGGTAACATTGCACTCGGTCAACACCTTGACCAGCTGCGAATAGAAGGGCGGGATATCTGGGGGAAAGCCGCGGGTGAATACATCAATTCGGATGCTACATCGGATTGCTATCTGTCCTTTGAATTTGACTCACCATCTGATATGCGGGGCTCTTCGTCACCAGTTTCTTCATCATCTTCATTCATTTCAAGCAGTCGAAAGTGGCCGAGGAAGCTATCCGGATACTGTCCTGGAAGGTGAACCGTGGCATTTATATGAGTCAACCGGACTCTGAAGCAAGACCAGGAAGATTCGACGATACGATCAGGCCGGGTGACGTTGATATCTCACCCGAAATGTCATCGAATTCTCTCGGTGAGCTTGAAGTGGTGTCTTCTGAGTCTATCGAAGAGTCTTCAGAGTCTTCGTAGTACATGGACGCTTCTTCAGAGTCCCGCGATGCCCACATGCTTGGCGACCACGAAGGGCAGCGTTCAAATTGAGCTGGAGCAGGGCCTTCGTTGTCTTGGGTGCATTGCTGAATAGATGCTCCTGTTTGGATATCCATGCTCTCGTGCTCAAATGCGCGGGGTGAGCCTTTGGGCCAGGCCAAGGATGAAGAAACAAAGTCGGACAAATCGAGAGTGTATTGGTCATTTCGTAGTGAGCTCTGGCAGCGTCCAAGCACAGATCACTGATTATTGCTCAAGACTGAAACCGTGACGCACACAAAAATTTAGCGAGAATGTGATATCAGGTGCTCAGTCTTACCCAATGAAGGTCGCTGCGATGTTATCCCATGTGGTCGCAGTTCATCTACCACCAACACTGGGGGATGAAATGTCGGCGAAGTTCGCAAATTGGGGTTATTTTCGCATATGCTTGTAATAGGACGGTGAGGGAACGAAGAAAGATGGCCAGCTGTGTTTTCTTGAGGATCTTTGAGCGAGTACATGTGAACAGGGGGGACTCCAGGTGGAAAGCCATAGCGATAGAAGTGGTCGTAGTAGGTCGTTCTGGAGACAATCCTGAAGCCTTGCGAATCGGTGCTACACTTGCGACAACGACAGATGGATCTGTTCTTGGGAAGCCCATCGTGAGCCCTATTTATCGAGGATGGTACCCTGGCCGATGATATTGGATATGGAGTATGCCTTGGGTGATCGTGCCCAGATGGTTGAGCGGCTGAACTCATGATTAGAGTCGGATGAGAAGGTCGAGGGGAGAAAGGATCAAGAGGAGATTGACGAAGCAACTGGGGGCGGAAATGCCCGGTTTTTGTCCAAGTCCGAAGGCTCTGATGACCCATGAACACAGATGAGTCAGGAAAGCAGCCGGGGGTCATGGACAGTGAACGAGTCGCGGAAGACAGTGAAAAGCCGGGATGACTCGGATGCCATGTCACGTGAACGGACGCATTCCATTGGCCGAGGGCTCCACGGGATGTGGCAGTGCGGGTTCGGGGACACCCAGGGAGCCAGCAACCTGGACGAACAAGGAGAAATGCGGGTGACCTGAGCCAGTCGCGGTCGCTTCAGTGGCCAGACGCGACCCCCAAAGCGAAACAAAACGCGAGAAGACGTGTTTTTCCTTGTTCGGCTGAGTCCGGTGGGGGATTTGCGAGGGAAGCATTGGCTAACGCGTAATTTACACGTCAGCTTTTTTTTCATAGTGCATGCACATGGCGCATGGGTTTGTGACCGCCAGACATACACACGTGGACTGGTTGTGTTACGCATGTGGCGCGTGTGGCGCTGCTGCTCTTACTACCGAGAGCACAGCGAGAGCGGACCGGGAGCACGGCGAGAGCACAGAGACTGCGTGGCTCTGACTTGCGCGGGATCAGCGAGACGATGCCAGCCACCGCACAGCCACATGCATAGCCACCGCACAGCCACTTGCTCAGCCACCACGGCCCTGTGTCGCCAAACGCGTCTCCACTCCGCGTTGGTGCGAGGGTGTCGTGTCCTTCTGCGCACACACAGAATGTTCCGATATTGTTGCATCCTGTGCCACGCTCTCGCCACATGACCCAGAACGACGAGGCTGCGTCTTGTGCTTTTATGGAGCTCATCAACAACTTTGTCTCACGGTCTGACCTCAACCTGAAGCAATGGAATCTCTTGTTTGTCTTTGTCGATGTATTCGCTCTTGAAAGCGGAGCCGGTCAGTTTATGCAAGCCCCGTCAAGGTTCCAACTCGACTTCAGCAAAACCAATGTGCTGGTCAACATGGAAGGATTCGACAGCACCGGAAAGTATTCACTTGTGCGGTCCACCAACTCTTGGGCCTCCAGTCTCTTTTCCAGAACCGCGCCCCATCCAAACGGTAACTCCCTCACCCAGAAAGCCATGGCAAGCGACGACAACTTCACCATCTTGGATTGCATTCCACTTGGACAGTCACTTCGCGCCATCGAGCTGACCCCCATAGACCCTCGCTCTGTCCACAGCACCATGGGTCGATTTTCCACCTACATCCAACCGGGTGTCCTCCAGCATCTCGGCGACAACGTGGCGGCTTTTGCAAACCAAGTCCTCCTGCTGGATCCAGCCTCGATTCCGCCCACTGCTTCTGCCACACCTACCAACTCATACGGCACTGCGACTTCGATTGTGATACCGGGACAGTATTATGCCTCGTTCTTTGATTGGTTCATGGTCACCACATCCTTCTCCACCATCGGTATCGCCACAGCTGCATCCGCGGGGTGCTCCGTTGTCATCATTGCTCTCGTTGGATCGATCTTCAAGCGTCGGATCAAGATCGGTACTCGCACCATCCAGCGTGTCCTCAAGGATCTGCTCATTGGCTTGGCTTGGCTGGTTACCAAATCAGTTGCTGCATTAGCTGCTGTTTTAATAATGACACTCATTTCTGGCTCGACTTTGCCATGGAATTCACCATTCCGATTCGCATACTACATGGTGTTCCAAGGTCTTTCGGCCGTCGTCCCTTGGGCTGCGATGAATGCGGTATTATTCCATTATGAGATGAAGCGATCCCACCATGATGGCCAAGACACCCGCCCCGACTTGCTTGTGTCGTTACTCAAGCCAGTACCTCCATCCTACGAGGATATCGAACTCGCCGATAGGGAGCACCCCGAGCAGCTCCCGATGTATGAAGTCCCGGTAGCGCCGCCCGGCAATCTCGCTGCGACCAACACACATGCCTCGAACAGTGTCCCCGACTCTGCCTCGTCCGAGTCGCATTCCAACGCCGATCTGGTGTACTTTTCCGAGCCTCCTGCCAACTCGGCTCTGTCGACTGCTGGAACATCCGAGTCCGTCGATGCCGATGCTGCTGTGGGTTCTTCTGCCAGAGCCACCAACACCGTGCCAGTCACCTCCATCGGCCATCCCGCATTCTCGAACGATCCTCCTGCTAGACCCCGCTTTGTCTATGGATACGCCAACTTTATCGATCTTGCGGTCCTCGCCATCTTCCACACACTCATGTGCATCGTCTCAGTGTTCATCTTCCCGGACATTGCCCTATTCGGGGTTTGGTTTCGATCGTTGGAGGATGCGACTCCGAATACAATTGGACGTGTGTCATCAATGGTGATTGACTCGTGCGCATCGATTGTGTTCGGACTGTGATTGCGCTGTTGGTCGCATTGGGTGAAATGCCTGAGCATCAGGCATTGGAAGTTTCATCAGCAGAGCCGATGAAACATTCGCCAGCGACACACAGGATTATGCAGCAATGAGGGATGGTGGCCCCGATTCGATCACAAAGTAGTCGTGCGGCCAGAGCACTGCCGTCCGTGAGGTCGTGCGTGCACATTCCCATAACAACTCGTATGTCCGAGAAGCACAGATATTGCATTCATCGTTGGGCCTGTCATTCGAACTTGCTGCAAGCGACACAGCACTGCAGCCTGGCCGGGACCCAGAATCCTTGTTTGATCAATCAAGACATTCGACCGATGACGAGATGCTCTCACCCGGTGCCACCAATCCGACTGCATCGGCATACCGCCAGTGCATCCCAGCTTCCATCTTCCATTGACATTTTGGCACGGCGGCGACGGATCTATCCCGCTTCCCTCTCTCTGTCACCAAATCCAAATCTCCCCGTTCGCCTCCAGCTTTCCGCTATCGGCTCCGTCACATTCGCACGAGGAATCCGAGGATACCATCCACACCAATCGCACACAGGTTCGAGAACATGCAAAGGTCTGCTCTGCTCTGCTCTGCTCTGCATCGGTGGAAGGCTTGCATTCTCACCAGCACTACTCCCGGCTCAACCGCCACAGAGCTCGACATCTGGCATGAACGCCACCGCCATCGACGATGCTGCCACCCTGGCTGTCTTGAACCGAACCGACACTGACTCGGGCTTTCCGAGTTTCTGTGCTCTCCTCATTATCATCATTTTGGACCGGTGGATGATCCACACGAAAGACTTTCGCAGTCTCGTCACCTTGATGGTGTACTGCGACTGCCTGGCCGAAATACTCGTCTGGATCGCTCCGATGTGGGCTTCGGCATCGCTCTGCCAGACGACATGGCTCTACTGGGCCAGCGACATGATATTCTCGTTCAAGGTGACATTTGGCTATCCAGCGGCGTTGCCAGGTCGAGCTTGGCCATTCGATGCGGGTCGTTTCCGCTGTTGCCATATACTGAATCTCGCGACTCGGCCCTATTTCATGCGACAGGACATGTTCAAGTTTGGCTTTATAGCCTGGCGAGCGACGCTGATTTCGTGTCCGCGGATGCGACATGCACGCATTGTCCAGATAACTTTCGCAGCCGCGGGGCTGTCGCTGCTGCTCTATCATGCATACATCTGGACGTCCTACAATCTATCGGGTGCGTAGGCTGCGTGCCGGCCATGCTTTGTTCGACGGCCGTTCGTTGGATGAACCGGGTGGCATCAACGAAAGCGACACTGCTGCTCAGGTTGACTCGGGTTGGCTTGGGCTGTGTTCGAAGCTGATATCCCACCCGACACAGGCGACTGTTCCGGCCATGCAAGCGCCAGCGGCTCGGCTATTGCACTGATACTGCTCTACGGCTACTGGTTCCTGGTTGAGGCGGCAGCGGCAGCGGCGATGATCTACACGCTGAGAAGGGCAGCCACGCTCGAGTCGAGGGCCAAGATCTCGGCCGAGGAAAACTTTGCGGCCAAGGTGATGCGGAAGGAAGCCTGGCGCATCTGCTGGTCGACGGTGCTGGGCTCGGTCGTCTGCGGATGTGCAGTGGCCGAGTTTGTCAACCACCGAAAGTACCTCTATCTCAAGGGATCTGTCTTTACGATCTGTAAGTGTATCGGCAGCCTCGTCGGGTGTGTCCATCGGAGTGGACTATGCGACGAGCTTGTGTACAGGCCAGGAGCGGCTCTCTGGATCGCTAATGGCCCCTTGTGTCCTCACTCTGGGATCGCACCAAGCCCAATTCATGCTGGTTCTCACGCTCATCAACCAAAGCGAGGGAGCGAGCGGAGGATTGAACAGGAACGAGACTTTGAAATGCCCAAGCATGGTTTCCAGAGGCAGAGCGACGAGCGAAGGATATGCCTGAGTCTGTGATTTCGGGAATGCTGATCGAGCAGAGACGATGAGCCTGTCGAGCGCCGGATGTGCAAGAACAAGTGGTATTGGTCCGAGCCGAGTGTCATTGTGCCTTGGACTCAGTCGTCCATCGAGCAAGGCGATGTTTGCTGGCACCGAGAACGGCCGGGTGTCCAAGTCCGCTCTCCAAGTGATGTTGGTCGGTCGAGACGATCGTTGCGGCTGGCGGTGCGGATCTCGTCCGTGCAGCCAAGTGGCGATCTCTGGCATCCAGTCCGGATAGCGCAGGGCACCGATCCGCCCAGTCGATCCACCCAGCCAATCTGCCCAGCCGATCCACCCAGTCGATCTGCCCAACCCACCGAGCTCCTCGACAAGCGAGCGAGCAAGCGAATCTTCCAGTGCCCATGCAGACTGCCTCGGAGATTGCATCCGAGATCGTCCCGATCGGTGGGACAGCAGTTGCCGTCGCAAACATCAACGTGGCGGCCCTGGCCGATCCAACAGCGCCAGTATCCTGTCGCAACATCCGCTGTCGTCGCCCTGGTCGATTTGAAATCCTCCTTGCGCCCCACAGCCCAGCCGCGCGAGGGGTATTTCAACCCCTGATGCCTGCTCCCTCGTTCCGTCTGCCAGCATATCCTGCCACCGGCTCCATCCGAACCAGCATCCCAGCACTGCACCGCCATGTCTGTCCTCCAGCGTCGTCTTGGCCGCAACGGCCCCTTGGTGTCTGCCCTCGGACTCGGATGCATGGGCATGTGAGTTGCATGTTCTGCTGCCTTGCCCTGGCTCCTCTGCCCCAATCCACTCCAGTCCCCGTCGTTGTCGCGGCCGTCTGCCCAGGCAGCTGCAATCCTCGCACGATGGATGTCCCCGCAGGATAGCCATCGCCATAGCAGGGCCATCCTGGAGTGGGCCGAGCGATGACCTCGTCGACATCACGCGCTCGCTTCTTGCCGACACTAACCATCTGATCTGCAGGAGCGACTTTTATGGTGCCCGCAACGATGAGGAGTCCATCGCCGTCCTCAACCGGGCTATCGATCTCGGCGCCACCTTCTGGGACACGGCCGATATGTACGTAGACTGTTGCGCCGATGTTGCCCGGCGACCGAAGCATCGCTGCGTCGATGCTGACCTGTTCCCTCCGCTGTCCTGTCCATCGGCATCGCCGTCGGCAACGTCTGCAGGTATGGATACGGCGACAACGAGCGCCTCCTCTCCAAGGTCCTGGCCACCCGCCGCGACGAGGTCTTCCTGTGCACCAAGTTTGCCGTCGTCCGCGATCGCAACGATCCGACCGCTCGCGGCATCTCGGGCAAACCCGAATATGTCCGCAAGGCCTGCGAAGCGTCTCTGGAGCGGCTCGGCGTCAAGACCATCGATCTGTACTATCAGCACCGAGTGGATACCTCGACGTGAGTATCCACCCGCCTCAGGTGCTGCAGTTCCTTGGGCCGAGCAGCCGATCATGTGTTGGTGGTTTTGCGTTCCTGCCGAGTTTTGACACGATCTTCCGTCGTGTGGAGATGACTGATGGACATTGGGCCTCGAATGCTGCACGTCTTGCTGATGCATGCCTCTGGTCCTGTCGCTTTGCTTGTGTGTCTCGCAGACCAATTGAGGAGACTGTCAAGGCCATGGCCGAGCTTGTCAAGGAGGGAAAGATTCGATACCTGGGTCTGAGCGAGTGCAGCGGCGATACTCTCCGCCGTGCCTATGCCGTCCATCCGATTGCTGCCGTCCAGATCGAGTACAGGTAACGGAGCCGCAGCGGCAACCCCGAGCGAGTGCGATTCGTGGCTGATGCGGCTGTGCCGGTGTCTGGTTGCTTTCCGCCGAGCTCTGCATCCTGGAGCCTCTGGCTCGATACGCAGCACATCAGCATAGCGAGGATATCGCACTGCATTCCGCTTTCCGTTGCGGCAAACCCGCCAGCTCACCTTCATATGCATCCTGTGTTCTCTGCCGCATCCAGCCCCTGGACCCTCGACATTGAGACCAACGGCCTGCTCGATGCCTGTCGCGAGCTCGGCGTCGCCATCATCGCCTACTCGCCCCTCGGCCGCGGCTTCCTCACGGGCCAGTACAAGAGCGTCGAGGACTTTGAGCCCAACGACTACCGCCGCACCACGCCCCGCTTCGCCGGCGACAACTTCCAGAAGAACCTCGACCTGGTCCACAAGATCGAGGAGCTCGCCAAGGCCAAGGGCGTCAGCACCACCCAGTTCGTCTTGGCCTGGGTGCTGGCTCAGGGCGAGGACTTTATCACCATCCCTGGCACCAAGCGTATCAAGTACCTCGAGGAGAACATGGGGGCAGTCAATGTGGAGATTACTGCCGAGGACAAGGCCGCAGTCCGCAAGATCCTGGACTCGTTCGAGGTCAGCGGCACCCGATACGACGCCGCAGGCATGAGCATCCTCAACCGTTAAATCTTTGGCGGCGCACGGATGATATGCTGGCGAGCGGAGACGCGAGGCCATCGCCAGCACATGCTGCAGTACTAGTGTTTCCAACAACGCCGGACACTCGATGTAACTCAGCCAACCCGATGCTGCTGGATCGTCTGCTCCGAGCTGGCTGGTGGCTGTCGACGGATTAGGCAATATACCACATCGCCTCAGATGTGATTGTGTTCATCGCGGATGAGACCCTGTCAGTGGATGAACCACGGGAGTAATGGGCTGCATGTGCAATGTGGAAGACGACATTGATGTCGAGGCCGTGTTGCTGTCGATTCGGATCTGGAATAGATGGCTGGTATGAATGCCAATCACCGGATCCAGTGGCGTCTATCGTGGTTGAGACACGGTGCATTCTGACACAGTTGGAACGGATCTGGCATCCGACCAGCACTCCGACTTGGCTGATCTGATGATGGATGGAGTCGCCCTTCTGCACAGGAGACGAAACGGATCTGGCTTGGAATCGCGGTGGTGAATATGCTCTTCATTGGCGAGCGTAGATTGGTGCCAGGCACGGCAAGTATCCTCCCGGCACCGCAGCCATATGGCAAGTTGGATGGGAGTGAATGAAGGAGAAGGCAGCAACAATCGTCATCGAGGGCGCTGGAGCAAACGAAGTGGGACAATCGAGGGGTGCGGTGGCGCTTTCCACTTTGCTCTGCATCCACTGCATTAGCCTGTGCTACTGCATTATCCCGTGGTGCTTCTGCATTATCGGAGCAGAGACAGACACCCACGGATGCCACCAGCGACAGCCGAGCAGCGACAGCCCATGCCAGAGTGGCAGGTGGGCCACCCGCCCCAGGTTCCACAGACGCGAACCCCGAACCAGTCATGGCCATTCCGATCGGCGAGGGGGTGAATCTGCATGCCATCCCACACCCCACATCCCACATCCCACATCCCACATCCCACATCCCACATCCCACACCCCATCCCACTCCATCCCGCCGCATCTCGTCTTGCCTGCCCCTTTCCCTCTCCTCGTCCTCTTCCTCCCCCGATCTCCCCTGCTCCGTCGCATCCGCCACCAAATGGCCTCGAGCTCCAGTCTCCCGGCCAAGTCGTCGATGGATGTGGATGTCAATATGGATGTGGATGACACAACCTCGAAAGCCCCTGTCCAGCAAACCCAGCCCGAGCCGTCAGGCACGGCACCCTCCAAACCAGCCGACTCCCTTGGTCCCTGGCTCCATCCCATCGAGTGTCTCATCAACGGCGCCTGCGACGAGCCCGATGCCCTCCTGATCAACACATACGAGAGCGGTGCCTCCGAGCGACACTCCTATCGCCAGGTGTGGAGGAGAGCATACTCGATCGCCCAGGGGCTCAGGGCCCTCGCCGGCTGGGACGATGAAGACCACGAGGTCATCGGCACCTTCTGCGAGTCCGAGGTCAACTGGGTGTTCTATTCCCTTGCAGTGTGGATGCTCGGCAAGTGAGTGCTGCTTGGATGCGATCGAGGGCGAGTCCCGCTGCATCTGTCGTCTGCTGCTTACTTGCTCCACACATCCGCCACCAGCACTGTCGATCCAGTGCCATCGTCCGCTCTGTCCTGGCTTGTGATGCCCTGACTCTGCGATCTTCCCTCCTGGCTCTGTGATCCTCCTGACTCCTCGCTCGTCCCTTGACCACCATCCAGGAAGACAATCAACTTTGGTCTCAACCTGCCTCCGGCTGCCCGAAAGGCTGTGTGCGACAGGTGTGTTGTCTGTGGGCATGTCTGGATCGTCTGTGGGCATGTCTATTGTCTGTGGGATAGTTCGACCTCAGAAGTGATGATCGCGGCAGAGTGGGTGTCGATTCATAAACAGCAGCTGACAGGGCTGCATCCATCCAGATACTCGATCAAGTATATCCTGCACCACTGCGTCAAGCCTGGACGCACACAGGGAGCGACTCTTGTGGATGCATCGACATTCCCGATGCTGGACGACATCCCACTGCCCTCGCTTGAGGCGTGTGAGCCTCTCGATAAGTTCATTGCCTATCTCTGCACTTCTGGAACGACAGGTATGGATGGCTGTCAGAGCATCCGCCAGCTATGTGTCTGGGTGGAGTGCTTGATACATCGGATGAGTGGCGCATCTGATGACATGGTACGAGCGAGCAAGTGTCTGTGGGTCATCACAGGATATGCATGATGCTCATGGTGGTTCTTGTTACTCCTCGACAGGCATCCCCAAGACGTAAGTGGATCGAGACAGTGTGCTGAGCACAGTCCGAAGCGATTCAACGGAGATCACTGACCACCCTATGCTCATGAATGTGTATCAGATACAAGTATTCTTGTTTGTACCCAAATAGTCTGTACAAGTCAATTTGGATCCTTAATGCCAGCGTCGGACTCTGTCAGGTTTGGACTCCTTTGTTGACACTTTATATTATCCTTGATCTTCAGCTTACTTCTCCGACTCTGCAGGCACCTTCGTTTTCGGCTACCCTTGGCTTCCTCTTAGCCACACTGAACCTCCGAGGGTCGGCATGGATTCCAGACACAACTCCGAATCCTGTTGAGAAAGTCCGAAGCATCTTCAAGATGCTCAACGATGGACTCGAGTACATGGGATTGGTATGTATGAGAACATGTAGATATCCATTTGTATCGAGCTGTGACTAATCAAGATGCTCTGTTATATTATCAGCCTCCCTCGTTCCTCAAATTGATCATCGGAGTCGGGGTGTCGGATAACAGGCACATCGTTTGGCGAAGAACACGAAAGATTATGCTTGGATCTGAAATTGTGCCTCGAAGCGTCGTTTGTGAAGCCAGACGCCGCTTCCCAAATGCCGAGATTCAATCTGGATATGCATCCAGCGAGGTACGTCATCATTGAATGTCAAGCAAAATATGATGTTTACTACTCGACTGACCGGAAACAACTCGCTTTATCAGTCCGCATTGATAGGAGCCGGAGCTTATTTCAGTCTCCCAGTCGATGTCACCGAAGTCCCTCCCACACTTGTGTACAAACTCGCCAAGCCAGGAGTCCGCTGCCATATCATCGACGAGCACGGCAACTTCATCGACAGAAGGTTCTCCAACAGCGGCGTCCTTGTCTTTGCTGTCGACCCCGACCATCCAGTCAAGGATCATCCCAGCTTTGTCAACGCCGACCCGGATAACAAGATTGGATACTTTGGCTTCCTCAGCGACGGCTCGCCTCGTGTCTGCACCATGGACTGGGTCGAGATGGTCAGCGAGAACGAGTTCACTGTGGTCGGAAGGTGTGTGCGATGCAGAGGCACTGTGTCGGTATGTTGGCTGCGATGTGGCATTCATCTTCTGCCTCACCACCACCCACCCAACACTCATCCAATTGCCATGTATCGACCTCATCACACACCTCTCACTCACATTCCCATCACACATTGCTATCCCATCACACACCACCCACATCACCCACACCACCTCTCACCCACATCACCCACATCACCTCTCACCACATTCCCATCTCACCACATCATCCCTCCGCATGCACCACTCCAGATTCGACCAGAAGGTCAAGGTCAACGGCGTCTATGTCGACCTCAATGCCCTCGAGGAGCTTGTCAACCAGAACCTGAGCCACTCGATCGCCGACTGTGCCTTTGTCATGACCTCCGAGAAGCGCATCGTGATGCTCTATGTCCCCCAAACCGGCCCTGCCATCCTCCTGAGTCCCGCCAACATCATCCTGATGACCGAGGAGCTCTTTGCGCTCTCGAACATCGCCAAGGTCCCGATCCACAACTGCTTTGCGCTCGAGCGATTCCCCTTCAACGACTCCAACAAGCGCGACCTCAAGAAGCTCAGGCTGTTTGCCGAGAATGTCGAGCAGTACACTGCGTCGGTCGTCTATCCGGCTCTCAGGATCGACAACACTCTCCTGTCCCGCGTCGCTGCCAAGATCTCTCAGATCGGCAGCCGGGTCCTGGGCAGGGCCGCCCTTGATGGCCGCAACTACTACATTGGCGGTGTCGGCTTTGACTCGCTCAGCGCCGGCCGCCTGGCCCTGGCCATCAAGGACGAGCTGGATGTCGAGATCTCGCCGCTGATCCTGCTGTCGAACGGAATGACACCCACCGATGTCGCCCAGCTTGCCATCGACATGCTCGACGACAGACTGATGGTCCCGCCGACCGTGGATCTGTACCAGGAAGCCGTCAGGTTCGACGATGCGGGTGTGACGGCCGACGGCCTCCCTCGGTTTGTCTATCCCGACAATCCTCGCGGCATCGTCCTGACGGGGGCCACTGGGTTCCTCGGCGCATTCCTGCTGTACGAGCTGGCCAGCAGGTTCCCCAGCGCCAAGATCTACTGCCTGGTCCGAGCCAAGGACGAGCAGGCCGCCATCGACCGCATCTTTGACACGGCCAGCAAGCTGATCCTCAACCAGCAGCAGATGCACGACCTCGAGCACAACATCCGTCCCAGGATCGTGGGTCTTCCCGGCGACCTGGCACAGGACAAGTGGGGGCTGTCGGACGAGCGATGGCAGGAGATCAGCGAGCAGAGCGATGTGATTGTGCACAACGGTGCCGAGGTCCACTGGCTCTACAACTACGAGGCACTCAAGGGCCCGAACGTCCTCGGCACGGCGACGGCATTGAGACTGGCCACGACCCACCACTTGAAGCCGCTCCACTACATCTCGACGATCGGCACGCTGCCGATGAAGGGCTCGGCCCAGCCGCTCGAGGAGCGAATGTCGCTGAACTGGAACCTCTCTGGCGGCTACGCACAGACCAAGTGGGTCTCGGAGCAGCTGGTCCACAAGGCACGATCGAGGGGCGTGCCGGTGACGATCATCCGACCGGCCGCGATCGTCGGCGAGAGCCGATACGGAGGTGAGCGAGTGGTGATGTGGTGATGTGGTGATGTGGTGATGTGGTGATGTGGTGATGTGGTGATGTGGTGATGTGGTGATGTGGTGATGTGGTGATGTGGTGATGTGGTGATGTGGTGATGTGGTGATGTGGTGATGTGGTGATGTGGTGATGTGGTGATGTGGTGATGTGGTGATGTGGTGATGTGGTGATGTGCTTGGTGAGTCCTCGGCCGACACTCACTCGCTTTCTCCATCTCTCTCTCGCCACCAGCATGCAACGTTGATGACTACATCTGGCGATATGTCAAGGGATGCATCCAGATCGGAATCGCTCCCTCCCATGCAACCCCCGTCACCCTGACCATGGACCCGGTCGACCATGTGGCCAAGGTCGTCACGGCGATTGTGGCCTCGGAGCAGGCCCTCTCCAACTTTGTGTTCCATGTCAGCGACTCGGAGAACAGGTGAGGATGTGGCTCATGGCATGCTGGGGGAGCAGCGAGTGAGAAGGAAGGGCATGGATAGAGAATGGATGGGACAGCACCGGCTCACCACACCAACCCATCACACACCAACCCATCTCACACCGACACCCCATGCTCAGCCTCATCGCCGAGAAGAAGATCTTTGAGATCGTCAATGCCATGGGCTGGCGAGTCATGTTCGAGACACGCGAGCAGTTCAAGATCCTGCTCCAATCGGCTCCCTCCGTCGAGACCAACGCCCTGTTCCCGCTGATGCACATGCTGATGGACATGTCCGTCCAGGTCGACAACCCCAACACCCGCTCGATCTATCCGACACCGAGTCCCCCGGCCGAGAAGGTCGTCGAGCGATGTCTCCGATTCTTGGACCGTGTGAAGTACCTCCCTGCTCCGGCCGAGCCTGTCTCGCCGCTCCAGACGGACGACTATCCCGAGGTCAGCGTCTTTGGCCGCACTGGCCGCAACTGAACGGCACAGATGTGCTGGACCAAGCTGCACCGATGGGTTGCCCTGAGGCATGGCCAGCAGTGACCGGCAGTGGCAGTTGATGCACTGCACTTGGACGGCCCTCGGTGCTTCACCCAGAGTCTCACCAGTCAGATCCTGGTTGCTCGACCACACCATCGATCCAGTGTCCTCGACTGAGTCCTCGACTGAGTCTCACAGCGAGGACACTCTTCCTTCTGTCGTTGCTTTGTATTGTGCTTGTTCTTTCCATCTCTGCCCCAACCTTCCCCTGGGCCGTTTCCCACTTGATATCCACTCGCTGTTCTTCTCGTTTGTCGGCTGTCTTGTCTCGGTTGTCTGTTTGGCAGAGTATGAGTATTGCACCCATGCAGTATCGCCAGAAATGAAACAGTGAACGAAGACGGATGATTTGCATGAGATGAGACCATCCAGAGAGCAGAGCAGGAACAACAGCAATCTGGCTGCAAAATTGCAAAACGGAAAAAGGAATCGCTCCTAGGTGGGCTCGAACCACCAACCTTCCGGTTAACAGCCGAACGCGCTAGCCAATTGCGCCATAGGAGCTGAGCGCCCAACGTGGGGGTCGAACCCACAACCTTGAGATTAAGAGTCTCACGCTCTACCGATTGAGCTAGCCGGGCTGGATGTTTGAGTTTTCAATTGTTTTTATTAGAACTTTATTACATCTCTTATCACATCTGGTTGATCACCCCCCCCTCTTCACCTTCACCGCCATCGATAGCATCGATCTCAGGCATGAGATTTGCTTTGGCTTGCGCGAGTTTGTTGTTAGATCTGTTCATCTGGTGTGTATTTGTTTGCGCTGCGCTCCGCTCAGCCACAAATCGTCCAATCGATCGCTCTTCGCCACCGCTGGTGTGATCGTTCCTCGGGTCATCGTTCATCTGTTCAGCCTTCATCACAACCACATCTTCTCGAGCTGCACTAGAGGCTGCTCCGCTTGCGGTATGACAAGATCCGGGCAGTGCTGTTCCCTGCCGATGCTGACAGAGGACGACGACTGCGTCGTCTGTCGAAGCTGCGGATCCGTTATCGAGCAGCAGGAGTATTCTCGCCTGCCCGATCGGCATCAAACGCTCGGCGTCATCACCAGTTCAGACTACTACAGCAACAGAGACGCTGCCCATTACAGCCGACTTCGGAAGGTACCTCTGCCGACTTGAGAGGCGGATGGGTAGCACTGTCCATGTGATATGGCTTGGCTGGTCCGATCAGCGGAGGCTCGCCCACTTGTTCTGCTCCTGCTGGGGTTCTGACCTTGACATTTGAATAGGCTTTTCTGGACCAAAAAGCACAGGAGGTCGGCCTTCGACTCAAGTTCACCGAGCGGCAGATCGGCGAGCTGCGGTTCTGGATCGATCATGCTTCAACTTTACTGCCGATCGGAGTGCAAAGCAGCCAGCAGATACCCCTACCGGTCATCGCTTGTGCCTACTGCGTCATTCGCAGCAACCATCTCGGATACTCTCTGAGAGACCTGGAGGTAGAGATCGGAAGCATTTTTGGCTGCGTCGTCATGCAGTCATGCAGTATATGCTCTCCTGGGGGCCTCGCCCCACCACAGAGCGTCGCAATTATCAGCGTTTGTGTGTGTCGAGGCTTGCAGCTGGATGCCACTGACGAACCAACACTCAATCATCCGCCTCGGCTGACTTCCTTCCCAGTCCATCTTTGGCGTCTCTCACTTCAAGATCGGCATCCAGTTCAATCAGATCAGGACCGCCAAGGGTGGCTGGAGCGATCCCATCGATCCCGTCGATCCCTCGATCTTCATCCAGAAAGCAGTCCACCACATCATCTCGGACGCCGAAAGCATTCCGCGGGCACTGGAGCTGGCTCTCTCGGTCCACGATATTGTGAAGCTCTGCTGGCTCGATACCGGCCGTGATCCACAGATTCTGGCCCGAGTATGCGTCTGTTTTGCGTGGTCGGGACTCTTCAAGCGGCGGTGCCCCCTCGCCATCATGAACAAGATGGCCAAGCACGCATGCTGTCAGGTCAGCACCGTCAAGGAGCGATATGCTGAGATTCTGGCGATCCTCGAGAGCATCGGCCGGCTCTGGTTGGGCCAAGCATTCAGGCCCAAGGACGTTTTCATGTTCATGCGAGATCTTCTTGTCCAAGGCCAAGCCATCGTTCGCCAGGTCCGGAGCGAAGGCAGTCGCATCACCAGGGCCGTCGATAATCCATCCGAGCCCACCCGGCCATCCGGGCCATCCGAGCCACCCCAGCCGTCCGATCTGTGCCAACACAGCGGGAAGGCACTTGCTGTTGATCAGGCTCCAGATCCGGCAGGCGAAACAAGCAACCGACTTTATCGGAACTCCCAATCTCGTCCAGCAGTCAATGAGCCTGTGGATGCGTTTGAATCAAATGCTGGGGAAACCCAGGCACCCACGCAATCGAGCCTGCTGGATGGACAGGCACCCATCGATGCTTATCGCCCGCTTACCAGCAAACCAAACCTCAACCACCCGAAACCCCCACGACACAAATCACCCAGGCTCGATCATCTCGTCGCACCGCCGGCCTTTGTCGCCAGTGTCCGACGCCGGCACACCCTCACCCTGAGCATCCAGAAGGCCCTTCACCGCATCACACAGGAATGTGAGTTTGCGCTCGAGTCGAGCGATCGGAACTGGTATGGGCATCCGGGGCATCCGGACTGGACAAAAACAGACGAAGTGGCATATCAGTGTCTGCAGGCTGGCACCAAGATCGAGGACATATACAACCTGGGCATGAGGCGGCTGGCCAGTCAGCTGCATCCTGGCATCCTCGAGGATGCTCCCGTAAGTGATGACGACGAAGAATGCAGCCCGAGCGATAAAGATGCGGCCGACCGAAACAGCGACAGCCATCCCGACCGAACCCGAGGTGACAATCTGGCCCAAGATGATCACCCGCATAACAACAGCGGCAACGATTCAAGAGAGCGCTATGCCATAGAGCCTGGGCAACAACCGAGTATCAATGACTCAAGCTGGGCTTGAGGCCATCAGCATCGGAGTACGACGGCACGTTAAGAAATCACAAATATGTATTGTGTTGAATATCGCACGCCGCCGTGAACAGATTGACCCCTCGAGCATATGAGGCGATATGGGCGCTGATTTACTGCGTCTGACTGCAGCCACAGGCAGCACAGCCTGTAATCGACGGCTCGCTTGTGGTGAGGGCCTTTGGCAATCTGGTTGGATCGCTACTTGGCATCGTCCTTGAGTTTCAGGAACACCTCATCAAGCGTGGTCTGGCTCAGGCCAACGGAATGCACGGTTGATTTGGACTCGGGGCTGGCTTGGATCCGGGCAAAGTGCGATCGGAGGGTGGTAAAGAGCTGCGACAGCATCACCTCGTCGTTTTGAATCGACGGGGCTGCCTGCGAGGTGGTCGGCTCAGAACCAGGCTCAGCTTCTGCAGTCGTGATCTTGGCAAAGGGCAGCAGAATGGTCAACGACGACTGGGTGTTCTGCTCGATGGCGGCCTCGGGGACAATGGTTTGAATCAACTTGAGGATAGCTTCATCCTCGCCGTTGACGTCGCTGTGGCCGTCATGCGCTTGGCGCGATCGCTCGATCAGAAGGTGGTATCCGATACCAAACTTGGATTTCAGGAACATGGATGTGCCAGAGACCTGCATCTTGCCCTTGTTGACGACGACAATCTGGTCGCCGAGCACCTCGGCTTCGTCCTGTCAAAGTCGAAGCAGGGGTATTAGAATCACCGCATGAATCACCACATGAATCAATCAAGCCAGACCAGCATGTCAGTCCAGTATTGGAAGGCAGTGAGCAGCCATCGAGCGCCACAGCAGCCAAACGCAGCAGCAGGCGATGGGTGTTCGCACACGCTGATAAGGTGCTCGCCCAATCCAACACACAGCAGAGTCAGCAGCAATCAAGGACAGCCGTCGCCGCGTACCATCATGTGGGTAGTGAGCAAAATAACTCGACCGGGCTTGAGCGCTTGGATGAATCGCCAGATCTCCTGGGTGCTGTGCACATCCATGCCGGTGGTGGGCTCGTCAAGAAGCACCAACTTGGGGTTGCCTGCGAGGGCCATAGCCACGCTGAGCTTGCGCTTCTGGCCGCCAGAGAGCTCCTGGCACCACTGATCAAACTTGCCGTCGAGCCCAACATCCTTGAGCAGCGCTTCGATGTATTCGGTGATGGTGCCGTTGCCGTTCTGGCCGGGAGCCAGGACCACACCCTTGATGGCGAGGACCAACTCAATGTGTTCGCGCGGGGTCATGACGGGATAGAGCATGTCGAACTGGTGACAGACGCCAATGCGGGACCGGATCTCTTCGAGCGAGTGGGTGTCGAGAACGGAGAGATATTCGACAGCCTTGGCGGCTTCGGCGTTCTGGAGGGTGGTTCTGGAGGGGGCGGCAACCAGGATGTCTCCTCGGGTCGGTCGCAGGCTGCCCATGATCATATTGATGAGGGTCGATTTTCCGGCACCGTTGTGGCCCAGAAGTGCCACAATCTGTCCGCCATGCATGTTCAGCGACACGTTGTCAACGGCAGTGAACGGCTCGGCCTTCACCCTGGCCTGGAGGAGGCTCGAGATAAGTCCTCTGCGGGGCTGGCTCTTTGCCTTGAGCTCCTCATCGGAGCTGCCGCTCTTGCGCTTCTTGAAAACCTGGCTGATGCCAAGGATCTGGATCTGGCTCAGGTCTGATACAGGGAGATAGGAAACGTCGACGGGTTCAAAGTTGTCAGGGTCTTGCAGCGACGCTGTTGTTGCGGCCTTGAGGGGATCGACAGAGCGCAAGATCCGTGTCTTGTTCGGGAACCAGTAGCTTTGCTTGAGGAAAAAGAGGGGCTCAAGGCCCTGTTGGTCAGGGGCGACAAAGACCAAACTCAGGTAGAGACCAAGGATGCCATAGACGACAATGTCGACGACCATCATGATCAGGACGCGCTGGAGCCCCGCAGGAAGGCTGCCGTTGAACGAGATGCCAACGAGCGTGTCTTCACTCTGGGCCATCAATCCAGTGGCGCGGCCGATGGAGACAAGCGGGAAGAAGAACAAGGCGAGATACTCGGCGTATTCGAGGCCGGGCTTGTCCCAGAAAAAGACCATGCCGAGACCAAGCATGGCCAGGGAGAGGAAGTCGACGAGGAACGAGACCAGCACAGACATGGTGTGCTTTGGAACAGCCAAGGCGACAACGGCGGCCAGGTTGAGCATCAGCAGCAGGTAGAGGATCAGCAGCACCGCAAAGACCAGGGGCGACGTCAGCGTGAAAACCTTGAGGACAAAGAACAGGACGCCGACGATGACGAAGATGGGCAATTGCATCACAAAGACGGAAGCGATCAACGAAAAGTGGTACACAATAGGGTTCATGCCGATCATAATGAGTCCGGACTTGATGTCCTTTGTTCGCTCAAAGGTGATGCGGAGCAGCAGCGACTCGAGAGGCTTCTGGAACATGAAGATGGTGATGAACCTGAACCATGTGCATCGGGGCGAGAGGGTGTAAGGTTCAGAACAAACAAACGACGATAGTGCTGGGCAACGGTGCATCGATCTCTCGCCATTGCCATTGCCATTGCCATTGCCATTGCCATTGCCATTGCCATTGCGGTAGCTGTTGCCCGCATCAGGAAAGTATGCGAGAGTCTATATATATGCTGCATGATGCTTACGAGAGCGTGTACTGCAGGCCACCCGTGGCCGAGCCGATCGCCTTGGCTGTGTAGATGCCGTTGGTTGCCGTGTACGCCAAAGGAGACCGAAGCAGCGGCAGATTGCGGTTGTTGCGGTAGGTGTTGATGAGGGCGTACTCCACATACGACTGGGCCGTGACAAACATGCCGCTGACAAAGTTGGATGTCGTCAGGGAGGTTTCGTTGACGTTGATGACGTAGGTGGCAAGAGGAGTAGCTGCGAGTGGTACGGCAGGTGGCGGCTGGATGACCCCCGAGACATTGGTGAACTCGATGCCGACGACCAGCTGCGAGGGATAGCTCTGTTTGTAGTTGTTCATGTCCTGGGGCGAATTGAAGTTGCGAATGACGGTCTGGGAGGGCTCGGACTGGGAGAGAAGCGCCGACAACTGGCTGATCAGGGGGCCAACGGGCGTGCTGTTGGTGTATCCGATGTGGACGCAGTTGGGACTGGATGCGTCGCATATGGACGTCAAAAACGGCAGGGGTGTTGGGACGGGATCTGCACAAGCGTATTGGCGAGTGGGCCAGGCGTCAGCTCGACAGAAGATACGCTGCATGTCTCGTGCGAAGGGCCACACACGAGCAGAACTACGATGCCCATCATGCAGGATAAAGGGGCGGGGCAGCACACGGCGTGCGGGACTGGTTCGGTGTGCGGTGGGGCATCATGATTGACTCGCCATAGCCGGAACATTGCCACGATCAAAGTGGCCCAAGGTATCGGCCGCCCTGCCAGGATATCTACGTGATGGGTGGACAAGAAATGGGAGAAGCTTACCACCGGGGAGAACTTGCAACGACTTTTTGAGGATAAAGAGCAGAAACACAAAGTAGAGCGAGAGGATAAAGGACGAGACGAAGCTGGCGGGTTCGCGTCTCTGGAGAACGGGCGCCGGGGATAGAGGTTGGAAGCCAGTCAGTGGACAGAGCCAGCGAGTGGAGAGAGCCAAGCACGGCCTGTAAAGCAGACGCTACGATCGGGACAGGGCAACGCAGAACCAACCGTGATGTAGTACTCTCTCCGGAGCAGCTGTCGGAACTCGCCGCGCCAGTCTTTTTTGGTCTGCAGCGAGAACCTGGTCGAGTTGGAGGTGCTCTGGCTCATGGCGGAGTCGACAGGGCTAGCCCGGGCTGACGAGGAAGGGGAGGGATGAGGCAGGCGATTCAGACCGATGCACGTCGGTGTTGGTCTGTCGATGCAGAGGACGTGAAGGCCGGAGACAGGATGGTTGGATGGAGACAAGATGGTTGGACGCAGCCCAACGACCGGGCCAGGAACGGAGAATATAAATCCAGCGAGGGCGAGCCCCGGCGAGAGGCAGGCGAGAGGCGGGCGAGACGAGAGCAGCCGGCGAGAGCGGACGAGAGCGTGTCGCCGGTCATTGTGTGCCACCGCGTGGTGACGCTGGTCCCATCGTGCCGATCACTCGCTTCTTGGCACACGGCCCGTGCCGTCGAGTCCGCTGCGGATCATCGAATCGGCTGGCCGGAGATGGAAGCATCGGCGTGCCGTGCAGCGCCGCGAGGGCAGTCTCTTGGCAGCCCGACGGCGCCGGCGCTCGGTATCTTTCTTGGCGGACTCGGCTGCCAAGACCATGCCGGCTGACGATATCGAATTCTGCCCAACCGCAGATGGGCTGCTGGTGCGGACGCGAGTGGCAGGGAGTGGCAGTGGACGGCGCGGCCAACTTCCCACGGCTGGAAAGCGCACGCCAAGAAGTGCTGCGCTGCCGACACCGTGATTGGTGCGATTGGCGTCGCACAATATGTTCTCCGCGACACAAGTGCCGGCACTGCGCGTTTCGCCAAGCAGACGCGCGCCCACGCGCCTTGCTGCGTGACGTTGCCCAGGGCCCTTCTCGGCCGCCCGTCTCGCTGCTCGCCCCGGTCTCGCTCGCGTTGTGGTCTCGCCGCCCTCTCGCGTTATAATCCGAGGTTTGCTCCTCGTCCTGGAACCGCATTCCGCCCATCGACAACCAGGCACCTTCCTCCCTTCCTGGCCATCGCTGCTCCTGCCCTGCATCGGCCATCGCATTCGCCGACAGATCCAAGTTCTGCTCCTTTCTGCCACCATGCCGGCTGATCCAGAGATATCCTTCCGGCAACAGCTGTGGGTCATGCTCAAGCTGCGGCTGCTCATCTTCCGCCGCGACTCGGCCCTCATCATCATGGGTGTGTAGATGGAAGGGCGGGCTTGTGCTTCCCTGGTTCTCGGACTCTCTTCAGCCAGCAGCGCTTTAGCTCCGTTGCTGCAGCCTCCATCAATGGAAGGACCCAGCAGCGTGCTCGAGTGTGCACCATCGCAGCCAACCGCTTTGACTCGAGTCCGCCAGCGGCGATGTGCTAATACTCTCCACCTTTGCTGCAATGTATAGGATGCGTCTATCCCATCATCATGATCGGCATTGCCAGTGGCATTGCTGGCGCCTCGACCAACATCATGGCGTCCCTGGACTCGTCCATCCTTAAGTATGCACGCCCGTCTCTCTGCCTACCATCATCTCGACTCTCCCGTTCTTGCCCGACACTTCCGTGAATCCATCTGTCGATCATCCTTCGTTCAGCGCAAGGCCCCTTGGCCCTCCAATGCTGGCATCGTTCCGTATCCTGCTGACTCATGCTTTTCGCTTGCGCCGCCTAGCTTTGGCCTCCCCGTCCTTGCAGCCGACTTGGGTCGTTCAAATGCCTTCCAGCTCAACTCCTCCAGCGTCACCAACCTGACCTTCGGCCTCATCCTCCAGGGTGCTGCCCAGCCCCTGGCCTCCGCACTGGCTTCCGGCTACAATACCCTGCTCTCCGCTCAGCTGCCCCACGTCCCCATCAACCTCGAGCAGTTCACATCGCTCTCAGACTTTGGCAAGTCTCTGTCAAGGCAGCGCTTAGCATATGACTGCCTTCAGTCGGATTCCACAGGCGACCCATTCGCATGCCCCGATCAACCCCAATAACCTCCCTGTTCTCTCTTCAGAGCAATCCGTCATCTCAACATACCGAATCCCTCCGCAGCCCCATTTTATCGGCGGATGGGCCTTCAACACCACGCTGCAAAATGCCACCGCAGCCGACGGTCGTCTGGACTTTACCTCGGTGGTCATCAGCGAAGGATCGCAGGACAGCTTCACCTTCCCCATCCTTGCTCAGAGCACATTCGTCGTCGCCCAGTCAGCATTCTCGCCGCCCAAGGGCAGCAGCCGTGACATCTTTTTCTCCATTCCAAGCGCCGGGCTGTATGCGTATGTATTGTCAGAGCGTGCGCCTTTTGTCCCGTTTCGATCTTCTTCGTTGCGACATGGTCGAATGTCGTAGTTCGCACTGTTTCTGTGTCTTCCGTATGCTCCTTAGCTGATATGCGCAAAGGCCATCATCTGACAACGGCGTCGATTCTGCCCGTGGTCCAACAGGAGTCCTGATACAATCGACATTGGTGCTGAGGTTATCCCCGCTTTCGTTGTCAATGGTGGGTGCTGCCGCTTTTAGATCGGGCGTGGCGTTCCCTTGGTCCTATTGATGCACAGGAGGCCCTGTGCGTTTCGACTGTCATCGCACTGTCTTGATGTCAACTGGCTCGGATACTTTGTGCCTCTTTGGTCGACTACTACTTACCAAATCCATCTGTGTTCTGTCCATAGCCGTCGCCCTTCTGCTCTCGTTCCACGCCTCGAACATGGTCAAGGAGCGCGAGGAAAAGCATGTGAGTATCTGGACAGCTAAACGGGAAATATGTGGTCCAGATCTCGGCTGTGTCCTTGCTCAGCCCGTGGCTCTCCGAATCCCAGATCCGCCAAGCCAGATGAACACGGGACGGCTCTCACCACCGCTGACTGACACAGGCTGCTTGCCCCTGCCGGGATTATCGCCATAGGAACAAATGCTCTTTACCTCTGGCGTCATGCCCAGCGTCTACTACCTGTCGCTCTTCCTGGTCGACTGCCTTGCCTTTGGTGTATCCGCCATTGCATCCTTCATCCTCCTCTTCTCGATCCCGATCAACTTTATCCGAGCCTCAAACCCGCTTCCTTTGATTCTCGTTGTCCTGTTCTTTGGACCCGTAACGGTGCTGCTGTCCTACATCCTCTCGTTTGCTTTCAAGAGCTCCAAGTCGGTCGGCCCTGTTCTCGGAGTGACAGTTTCCCTCGTTGTATGTATCGCTCACACTCCACCGCGATGGATACGCCATCCAAGGAGCATGATGCGTTGTGCGTTGTGCGTTGTGCGTTGTGCGTTGTGCAGTGTATATCGGACCCTGCACTCGATCGACCGGCAGGGTATCGCCACGACACCCTCGCGATTCTCACTCTGATCCTCGCTGCAGGTCTTTGTGCCATATTTCATCGTCGACTTTGCCCTCAAGAACAACGTCCCGGCTGTGTTTGATTTCGTCATTGGCTTCATTATTCCGACTTTTGGTGCCTACCGTGCCTTGGTTGTAAGTGCCCGCGATACGGTCGAGGGAACGTCCGACGACTATCGGGCGCATTCTCATGCGTCTCGCTCCGACACTGGGCTGATGTTTGATCCCTCTTGCTCTCCAGGACTATGCTCTTGGACCCATCAACGGCGCCCCTTACACTCTAGTCGATACATTCAACATCAACCGCAGAGTTTTCCCGATGATCCTGATCTTCATCGCCCAAATTCTCCTCTACACGTTCCTGATTGCTGTGCTGCATCATCGCAAAGCCACGGGCAAGCGATTCCTGGTGGCCCTGAGCGAGGTTGTCTCGCAAATCAGGTCTCGCAAGACGCCTTCGACTCATCACGAGAGCTCCGCTATCCACCCCGAAGATTTGCCCTCGACAGCGATCGTTGTTCCAGCCGGAAGCGCTGCTGGAGCGGCCCGGGTCACGGATGCCGAGGTGCTCCGCGAAACGACCAAGCTCATGTCTCCTGATTTCGCAGGAACTCTTGAGGACTCGGAGTATATCATGGCAGCCCGCGGCATCAACAAGTCCTTCAAAATCTCGGGCGACCGCACCCTCAATGTCTTGAACAACTTGGTGATGGGTGTCAAGAAGAACGAGTGCTTTGGCTTCCTTGGTCCCAACGGCGCCGGCAAGACCACTGCCATCGTGAGTGACTCTTGGATGCAAGTGGGGTGGGCGACTGAAATAGGCGCGATGTTGAGACTGGTGTGACCTTGTCTCGCCAGCATCGCTAGATTTGGCAGCTGTGGTAGTCTGTATCGACGATCCCGCCGGCACTTCATCATCAAACCTGAGATTTCACTTTCGCCATGTCGCCACTGCTGACCCTCTTCTCGCTGTGCCTATCGATACACCTGAATTCCCATCACCTTCTCCTTTCTCGCCCAGAACATTCTGACCGGAAACGACTTTGCCAACAGCGGCGAGGCCTTTATCGGCGGATACTCTGTCTGTCCGCATTTTGATCCATCGGCACGCCGCATGATCGGACTCTGTCCGCAGTTCAACGTGCTTTGGGACAAGCTCACGCCGCGGGAGCATATCTCGGCATACGGCGAGCTTCGCGGCATCCCAAGCTCGGAGCTCAAGGCAGCTGTCGACCAGGTCATCAGCGACATGGGCCTGGATGACGGCCAGAATCAGTTCACCAAGACGCTTTCTGGCGGAAACAAAAGAAAGGTGTCGATTGCCATCTCGATGATCGGAGACCCTAAGCTGGTCTTTTTGGATGGTAGGCTCGCACACAGCCTGAGCTGGGCTGCGGGTGGTGGGTGGAGGAGAGTTTATTCGATGGGGCTGAGACAAGGAGCCCAGTCGTGGTCGACAAGATATCAGCGTGCTAGTTTGCATTTCTGGGTTCCAACCGTCCCGCATCGCTCATCCACGGCTATGGACCTTCAATCTATCCACAGAGCCCACGACAGGTGTCGACATCTCGATTCGCCAGAAGATCTGGCAAGGAATCGAAAAGCTCAAGGAGCGCTCCTCGATCATACTTACAGTAAGCCTCCAACCTCGTTGTGCGGGGCCGCTGCAGAAGATGACGGAATACTGTCGCTCTCGATGCAAGTGTTAATTGTACTACCACGCTTCATCCATCATACTAGTCCCACTCGATGGAGGAAGTCGACGCTTTGGTAAGACTGCTTTTCCTGCTTGTCCTTTCGCAGCTCTACTGTCGAGCTTGGAATTCACTCACTCACTCACTCACTCACTCACTCACTCACTCACTCACTCACTCACTCACTCACTCACTCACTCACTCACTCACTCACTCACTCACTCACTCACTCACTCACTCACTCACTCACTCACTCACTCACTCACTCACTCACTCACTCACTCACTCACTCACTCACTCGCTCGCCCTTTCCCTCCCTGACTCCAGTCCGACCGCATCGCCATCCTCATCAACGGTCAACTCCGCTGCCTGGGCACGTCCCAGAGACTCAAGAACGTGTATGGATCTGGCTACAAGATCGCTGTCAAGCTCTCATCCTCCAGCCGCTCCCAGGCGCTCGTGGACTGGCTGCCGACACAAATCCAGAGCATCCCCGGTTTGCCAATCCAGTGCACTGTCTCCAAGATGATCGGCTCCAGCGTCGAGTTTTCGCTTTCGATTCTGTCGCGCCCCGCCGAGGCCGGAGCCGGCGAGAAGCAATCGTCCGCCAACTATGTCGAGGATACTTGCATTTTGCTCTCGACCGGCTTCCAGATCCTGGAGCGATCCAAGGCTGAATATGGCATCGTGGATTACTCGTTCTCGCAGGCGACCCTCGGCCACGTCTTTGTGGAACTGGCCAAGGAACAACTCAGCGCCAGCGACCTCGAGGGATCAAAGAGCTCCAAGGGCGGATGGCGGCCCTTTGGATTGTTTCGGTCGTCATGAGATGCCATGAAATGACCAGGGCGAGAGCCTGACTCTGCCAGCGTCGCGGCGAAGCTGCGATGCATGCTTATTTCCTCATCAAGTTCACTCCCAGCCGACCGCTCGATCCCGCCCACATCGCGTCCTGTTTGTTCTTGTGCACGTCTCGTTGCCCATCTCCTGTGGAGCATTAACCTTTTGTCGAGCACCCCAGTGTGAGCGGTCCAAGAATCAGCAGCAGCTTGAAGTATGTCAGGCAAATACACAGTCGTCGTATCCAACCATAGCTTTGCCCCAGATGCCACGGCGTCATCCGGCTGATCAGAGCGAGCCCACTTTGGCTGTGGGATGGGCAAGGATCGTGCAGAGGCTGGGTGGTCTTTGCAGGTTGGCGGGGCCGAGGCTGAAGGAATCGCCAGTCTCTGCCTCGAGGACGAAGGAATCTCCAGCAACATCGATGCAGCCGCCAATCTGCTCCGCAAATTGACCGATCAAGTTGGCAGTGTCGCCAGAGATAGGTCTCGATTCATCTCTCAACCCAAGCATGTTGGCAATCGCGACGCCAGTGCAAGTGTATTTCCATCCTGAGGCATACAGCTGCTTCATGGACAATCGAACATCCCACGCCGCCCGCACAAGCCGCTACACTCATCAACAGAGAGTCCGAGCGAGGAGCAGCCGCTCACATCGCAATTGCCCTCCGATGCCAGACCGCCTTCAAATGTGTCGGTGGCAGCCGACCAAATCAACCAGAATGCCGCTGAGCTGGCTAGCAAGCACTGCCAGCCTCCCCCCCGAACAAGCAAACTAGGGTCCGCTGGGTCCACCGCTACTTCTGGCTTCTCGATCGGGAAGCTGCCGTTGCAATCTGCTCGAGCTCCTCGAATTCGTTCGAGTCCTGACACATCCTGTGGAAGGCGCCGTCCTTTCGCTGCATCAGGTTGAGCGGGGTGTCGTATTCGACGATCGTGCCCTTGTCCAGGACCATAACCCGGTCGTAATCGACGATCGTTCTTTTGGCACCGAGCACACACATGCAAACAATTCCAGTGTCAGTGCATCTCGGGGGAGGAGCAAACTGCGGCACTGATACGAGCCCCGGAGGCTCATCCATCCACCCAACACAACCAGCAGCACACGCTCACCTCAGCCGGTGGGCGATGCAGAGGACCGTTGCTCCGGCGAGCTCCTCTCGGATCGTGACTTGGATGCGAGCGTCCGTATCGTTGTCGACGCTGGCAGTGGCCTCGTCCAGGAAGATGATCTTTGAGTTTCTGAGCAGTGCCCGTGCCAGACACAGCAGCTGCCTCTGGCCGTGCGAGTAGTTCTGGCCGTTTTCGCCGACGGGCGACTCAAGGGTGAACGACTTGGTCTCGCTCTCCTGGGACAGGACTGCGGACCCACCCATGGGCGAGATGGTGTCCATGGCGTCCTCGACGACGACAGTCCCGAACGACGTGCGCGGGGACCTTTTCTTGAACTCTTGCAGCGTATCCAGGAAATGCACTCGCTTGAGCACTTGCCACAGATCGGCGTCGTCGTGCTCGCCGAGAGCGTCCAAGTTCGACCGGATCGTGCCCGAAAACAGCACGGGGTCCTGCGGTATTATTGTGATGTTTGAGCGCAGGTCATGCAGGCTGATCTGGCTGATGTCGATGTCGTCGATGATGATGCGGCCCTGGTGGATGGGCAGGATGCGGAAGAAGGCGAGCGAGAGTGTCGACTTCCCGGCGCCGGTGCGGCCAACGACACCAATGCGCTCGCCGGCCTTGACTGAGAACGACATGTCCTTCAAGACGTTGGGCTGGTCGGCGGCATATCGCATGAACAGGTGGCTGACATCGATCCGGCCGGCCGATGGCCACTGCAGCGTCGAGGTGGAGCATGGACACGCGGCTCAGTACCAGTCCTGGAGGTCAACCTGCTCTCTGCACAAGCAGACGCTTGATCGTCGAGTTTCATGCGGCCCTGCGCCACCCCCACTCCACACCCCAGCCGTACTTACCCCGACAGGAGCCTTGACAGTCACTGCAGACTCATCTGCCTCGGGCTGAATGTTCACGTACTCGTCGATTCGCTCGACACTGGTCAGGTTCATAACCATATCCGCATGCCCCCATATCATCCAAAGAAGGCTGCTGGTGAGTGACATGGCATATGTCAGACTGACGCCAGCCCATCCGGCACTGACTTGGCCGCTGACGACGGCAGCGCCAGCGCAGAACACGACCAGGGCTGCTATGATATCCGTTCGCATGCAGAGCCAGCGGTTGGCTGCCCACATGTAGAAGAAGGAGCGATGATTCTCGTCGACGCTGGCGGAGGGGGATTGGATGTTTAGAATATGCGATACCGGGCTGCCCAGCAAACTGTATGCCGGTATGCAGATCATGCGTCTTACCGCTCGGAGCTCTCGAGAAGGAGCCGAGACTCGGCTCCGTAAGCGCGGATGGTGGATGTTCCGCTGTCGTGTGGAGCGATGGCATGTGAGTATCAGCACTGCTGCGCTGATGGGTGTCATCAAAGCGAGACGGCTGCCGTTGTCATCAAGAACACTGGGTCCAGCCGCCTCCAAAGCCATCGACAGTGTTCCAGCAGGCAACCAGCGATACTCACGCAATCGTCTCCGAGAACTGAGAGTATATGGGGCTGCGCGAAACGCTCTCGAGGCGCTTGAGCTCGCGGGAGCAGGTCAGGTACAGCTTGGCGACATACATATAGATCAGTGCTATCGGGTACACCGGAGCGAGAGATTCCGGCACGGGCGGATCGCCAAACATCAATGCGTTAGAGTCACTGTGTAAATGTTGGCGAGAGTCAGGTGCACACACCAACATGGGCCTATTGCTTCCCAGCTCGTCCGCCTGAATCCCGGCCATCCCGCTCCGCAGCCACAGCCTCGCACTGCTAATGCCAATGTCATTGCTTACCAACCGGCACGATCAGCAGTATGAACGGAGGCGTGATGTAGGCCACAATGATCAGCACTGAGGCACCGCGGAACAGCCATGTCGAGAAGAACCCAACCGACCACATCACTTCGCTGAGTAGCAGTGTCGAGACAGAACACAATACGCATGGGTTAGTATCCTCAAGTCGTGAGCGCAGCCCGATCAAACAATGGCCGTTGTGGATACTCACTCATCGACGTGACCCATGTCCTTCGAGAATCGGTTCAAGATGCGACCCAGCGGAGTAATCTCAAAGAAGCGAAGCGGTGCGCCGAGCACAGCCTTGAGGAGCTGTGCGTGCAGAGCCTTGGAGGCCGAGTACGAGCCCATGACTTGCACCAATGTATGGAGGTTTGTCGACAGGATGACTGAGAGCCCGATGAGCGCATACACAGTAACGTAGTAGTATGGTGAGTGGCTGTCCGCTGCTGACAAACCAACGGCTCCTGTGGTTGCCGATGGTGAGGGTAAGACCGTGCCGAGATAGTTCCAAAGGGTTGTTGGCAGTGCATAGTCTGTATCCAACATTGGCGGGGCGACGATACGGAAGGAAGGGAATGTCGAATGCTGCGCCAGTGGACCTCCAGCTGCGATGAGTGAAGCGTTGGCCACAGGGCAAATAGTCGAGTTGCCGTTGCCCGAGCTGGCATCTGTCCATTTCTTGAGCCACCAGCTGTTTGCAAATCCAGCCGACATCATGATCACAAACAAGAATACGAAGCAGAAGGCAAAGAAAATGCCTCCACAGGCCTTGAGGAAGCGCGAATAGACGGCCCATTCGACGGCACCCTTGACACGGGCCTCTTCATGCACCAGCGTCTTGCCTCTCGCCTCGCTGAGCAACTTCTTGATTTCTTCGTGGTTGGGCACCTGCAAGGATGTGGCGTTCTCGACCTCGCTTGGCCGGACAGCCAGAATCTGATCGTCGAGGATGCCTTCGGACTCGGGGCTCCGGAGCACCTCGGCCGCGGTGCCCTGGCAGGCGATGGCTCCGTTGCGCATGACCACAATGTGGTTGGCATGTGGGGCAACCAGGCCGACGGCGGGTGGGACCAAAACACAGGTGCGATTCTTGAGGAAGCCGAGGATCCCGTGGTGCAGAAGGTGGCGGGCGGTGGGTGCATCAACTGCCGAAAGCGGGTCATCCAGCAGGACGAAGGGAGCACGCGAGTAGAGCGCACGGGCCAGAGAGATGCGCTGCTTCTGCCCTCCCGACAGATTGACACCCTTCTCGCCAATCTCGGTGAGATCTCCGCCTTCGAGGTTCTGGAAGTCGCGGACGAGGGCCGAGGCAAACACAACCCGGTGGTAGCGGTCTTCGTCATAGTCTTCGCCAAAGAGGATGTTGTCTCGGATGGTGGCGTTCATGAGCCAGGCGGTCTGGGCCACATAGGCGACCTCGCCCGCAACGATGGATCCAGAGGAGCGGTTGGGTCGCGACGGGAAGTAGCAGTGGCCGCCGATACGGCGCATTTCTGATTGTGTGAGTGATGCGCAAGTGTATCCGTGGTGGGATACCGATTGTAGTCCACGCCGTCGAGATGTCATCATGCAGAGGGCGTACCGTGGTTGGGATGTCGTTTCAGCATCGGGTGGTGAGTTGGTGTTCGAGTTAGCGATCGCGATTGCAGGCAGTTCGGCAGCCGCATCAATGTGTGCCAGGTCAGTGCTGGCGATCAGGCCGTGGTGTTTGTCCGTGCTGCCAATGTCCCAGACACCTCTCGCAGCAACGACACTCACCTCCAACGAGCGCCAGGATGAGCGAGCTCTTGCCAGCTCCGGTCGGGCCGCAAACAACCGTGAGCTTGCCCAGCGGAATGTCGAGGTTCAGATTGTTCAAGGTAAAGGCCGAGGACTCTTCCTGTCCCGGGTTCTCGAGCTGGACGATGCTAGAGGATAGCTGCAGCGATGCCTTGGACGAACGGACGCTCGAGTCGCCGCTGCCGTAGTAGATGTATGTGGCTTGGTCGAATCCGTTAGGTTTGAAGCGGTGGTCCATCTCGGAGCGGCTGGGGATGTCCTTCTCGGCAAACTTCTGGAGCTCCTCCTCGCCGAGGAACTTTTCGATGCGCTCGAGCGAGACCATTGCGCGCAAAATCCACATAACCTCGTTCGGAAGTCGGGACAGGGCCCAAGTCACCTGCTGACAGATGCTGAGGGTCGTAAAAGCCGTGGCGGCGTCGAGGACATTCCCGGTCAACACAAAGGTCACGAAGCTTCCAAAGGCGCAAAAGAGGCCGCCGCTCTCAGAGATGGTGCTGAAGGCCATGTGCAAGAGCCGCACGTGAAGCCTGCATTGGAGCTCTTCGGTCCGGTCGACGTTGATCTGCTTGATAAAGTGCGGCTCCCACGCAAAATACTTGATGATGCGGATCCCCTGGAGCGCTTCGTTCGTGGCGGTGACTCGTTTGTCGGTTTTCTCCATCGCACGGCGCTGCTGGCGGTTGATGCAGCTTCCCAGCCACGAGGTGATTGGGACACATATCAGGATGGCGGCGAGGCCGACAAGGGCAGAGTACCCGATAAAATAGACCATCAGTCCGATCGACAAGAGGAGCCGCAAGGGGGTCTCGAGGAGCACGTGAATGTAGCAAACCATGTTTCGGATGGTTTCGGTGTCGGAGCTCATGAGCGTCACGATCTTGCCGAGCGATGCGTCTTGCTGGCCTGGCTCGCTCTTGCCATCGCCGGTGCCCTGCGAGGACTGGCCGACGGTTGCTGGACGGCGCAGCGACTTTTCGTAGATCTCGCGGATCAGGATGGCTCGCAAACGGGTGCCGGTTCGTCGTCCGTTGAAGTACATTTGTCCGTTGAGCATGGCTTGAATGATCGAACAAGAGAACAAGCCCAGGAGATAGCCCCAAGCGGTGTACGAGTTGGCATGGGGACACTGCATCCAGTTGAGGATGGCGTTGAGAAAGAGGGGACCAGCGAGGGATAGTATAGTGGCGACAACGTTCCATACTACGTTCATCACGATCGTTTTCCAGGTGCTCATGAACAAGCGGATCCACAAGGTCCTGTACTTTGGCCTTGTGAAATGCAGGACAGCAGAGAGGAGTCAGGGTCGAAGGCGCAAACTGATGCCAGTCCCGTCGGCAATGCGGTGGGAAGTCGTTTCCAATGACCGTCATGATCCTTCATGGCCGCTCGAGCGAGCCGATGCAGCGCTATTGCGGACGATCCAGTGCGTCGCAATCCACGCATCCACTCACTTGACTCTCTCATAAATCTTGTAAACCGTCTCGGTCTTGTCGGACGGATCTAGATCCCACACGTCGCCCGGTGCAAGCTGGCGCTGGTTGCCCAGGTAGATCAGGTCGCCGAGCCAGCTGAAAGTAAGGAGAGCAAAGAGCGAGGCCGAGCGTTCCTTCGACGGCTGCAATGGTTGGGCAAGTGGACCATGCGGCGATACGCAGACAGCAGTGTCAGAGGAAAGCGATTCAGTCGACAGAGGACATGGACACCGTTCGCATGAATTGGGAATCTGCACGGTCTCCAAGGGCGTAACAGCGATCGGCCGCATCGCTCCGAGATGTTCGAGCTCACGATATGCGCACTGGCGCTGCATCGGACCAGCACATGCAGTGGGAGTGGCTACTCACCACTCGCTTGGAGAACTGCGTGCGGATGGGTCGAAACAGCTGGCGCACGGGCTCGGCAAAGAAGAGCAGGAGGGCGATGGCCAGTCCAGCGACCTTCAGAGCATCAAAAGTGCCTGCTCCAGATGGCTCGGACCTCTGGTCGGGAGAGACGAGGGCCGCAATGCCATCGACCACCAGCACAAAGTATACCGTCTGGAAACGGTAGTAGATCGGGGCGTCGTTTTCGACGGCATCGGCAATCTCGCGAGGCCAGGTTGCCAGCAAGCCGTTGTAGTAGACCAAGGCCAGCTGTGGAAGGTGGCATCGGAGGCAGTTGTCAGCGGAAGCATCAGCAGGCAGTGTCGCCGCCACCGATAGAGGGGTGATGCAGCGGATGATGTGAACAATGCGAGTACAGCCAGGAAAGTGCGGGATGCAGGGATCAGTTTGGTGATAGTGCAGTCTCGGGGCAGCACAGCACAGCACCCCGGATGCGAACAGAGCGGCATCGCTGCTCTCTTGCGATCAGGACGAGCAGTGCGATGCTCTGACGATGGACAAAGCACGAGCCGTACCGAGACAATGACCCAGACGGCATCGGGCAGAAGCGAGAGATCGACGCGGCCGGACCTGAGCAAGTCCAGATACAGGCCGTGGACGGCAATGCCGCCGAAGAGCAGCGACAGAAGCACCAGGACGCCGTCGAGGATGCGCCAGCGCCTGGCACGCTCATAAAACTCGAGGTTGTACTGATCGAGCTCGGGGGAGCTGTCGTGGCTCCAGGGACTGTGCGGAGCATCGTCTTCGCTCTGGGAGACAGGAAAGTACCAGGACGACGAGGACGAGGGCCGGGCCGGGCTCAGGCGGAGGCTGGCCAGAGCCAGTGCAAGCAGACCAGCGCCGGCAATGGCGGTTTCAGTGCCGATGAACACGGACATGGGTTGGCTGGATCGACGGATGGATCGATAGAGGAATCGACAGACGGATCAAATAATGCGGCAGCAGCGGCTGTGACGATCTGCGAGTCGGCAGGTGTGAGTGCCAGCAGGTCAGATGCCGGCAAGTCTGCCCGCAGATCGGCATATCAAAGTGCTCAGCACTACGACCCCTGGCTCGCAGTCTCTCGGCCTGGGCAACCACACACCAGGCGGAACCTTGCCAGACAAGTCAAGCTGAGAGACCGAAGGCCCGTCGGATGGATCAAGTCGATCGATCGCTGAGCGAGCCGAGATCGAGATGATGCTGATATTCGACCCCTGCCGCAGCACAATGGCACCGCTGCGGCAGCCCGTGCCACATTCATCGCCACGTGCAACATGCCATTTTGGCTCTGCAACTTTGGAAGTCCAGATGATGATGGAGTATAATACGAGAGCTTAGCGAGCATTGAGCTTGGAGATACCGTCACCGCAGGAGCGATTGAAGACGAGCGTCTGTTGCAGAGCGAGCATCAAGCCTCAGCGATGAATGGTGTGCTGAATAGTCTGCAGACACTCATACACCGGAGCGCAGCAATGCCAGGGACAGCAATCGTGGACTGACCAAACAATGGGAATTTATAGAAAGGAACGACCAAACAAATTCAGCAGAGCGACAAGGAAAGGGTTGGGCTTGAGATACAATCAAGATACAATCAAGCCTCAATCAAGATACAATCAAGCCTCAATCAAGATACAATCAAGCCTTAATCAAACCTCAATCAAGATACAATCAAGATGCAATCAAGCCTCAATCAAGATACAATCAAGCTATGTTGTGCTTAGTTCGGCAGACTCAGCAGCCATTCAATCGCACAAGATATTGCTCTAGATGTGGGATGCCACAGGAAGTGTTGCAGTCGGATTTGTGTTGCCGAGACGGGTTCTCTGGAGCAACCGAAAGTCTCTATGTGGATCCAGGAGCAGAACTATCAGCGATAGCAACAACGTAGTACTTGGGAACCAAGCCAGAGCGTCCCGTGTTTTGGTTGTAGCCCTGGGAATTGCACATCGTTAAGTTGGGGCCGAGCAAGAGACAGAGAGTGAGATACAGGCGCTAGACATGGGTCGCTAGTCCCGAGTTGCTGGTCATTTCAAAACATGCCACGAACGACGGCCCCCAGTAATGACAAATTACAACCCAATCAACAATCGCACGACCAGTAGCTGCACCAGCGATGTCATTAAATGACAGGATCATGCGCACGAGCATGCTGGTCCGGGATCAGCTTACCTGAGCCACGCCATTGATGAACGGACCCTGAATCAAGATAATGTCGCCGAGGCGAAGATCGATGTGCTGTGAGTCCTTGGGACTGTATCCCGCAATGACAATATGCTTGGCTACGGCAGGGGGATTAGTTTGTGGCAGCCCTTGCGCTTCGGCTGTCGCAGCAGATTCGGAGTAGTTCGAGTTTCGGAAGCTTGGAGCCTGTGCGGCGTATCCCATGGATGGAGCAAGATAGCTTGCTTGCGGGCTGGTGGCCGCGCTGTGGTCGCTGGAAGCATAGGGAGGTGCAGCATATCCCTGAGTGGGGGAAGGTGCATAGCCAGAAACAAACGAGGCGCGATAATCCTGGGTGTAGGCATTCGGGTACTGGCCATAGCCGGCCCCTGGGTAAGCAGGTTGGCCATAGTTGGGCTGACCGGAGCCTTGGATAGGATAATGGGATGTAAAGTTGGCAGCAGGACTGGTCGCAGCTGCTGGAGGAAGAGCAGGGGCACTGGTGGCGACGGGCGCTGGGTTGTTGACTGGGACAACAAGAGCTGGGGGATTCTGGGGTTGGGGATTCTTGGAACGACGACTCCAAAGATATCCGGCAATGATACCGGCCACAACTGCAAGTGGCGACAAAGAGTTGTCAACGAATGATGAAGATGTTGAGCGACAATACCTAGGATCAACACTGCATGATACCTCACGCCACCCAAGCAATAGCATTTCCTGATCAAAGGCTCTCTTCCAGTGGCCGATTTCTCGCCGAGCAAGTGAGCAATGTCCGAGTTGCTGTCGAGACAAACATACCAACGACACCGGCAACAGCCCCGCCGATCAGGCCGATGTTGGAGTTGCTGGAGGCAGCCAAGGGGGTGGGTGACGGGCTCGGAGGAGTTGGAGTGGGAGTGGGCTTTGTCTGGTTCGGGAACGTGGACGGCAGCACGACATTGGGATCGTTCAAAATAGAACCAGAATAATACGTCGTGAAGAACGATTCAGAGTCTCCGCTATCGATGCCGCACGCTGTACTGAGCGAATCGCTGGATACCAATTGGCAAGTGTTGCATCCAGCATCGCCACAGGCGTAATATTCAATGTTCCTCGAGTTTGGATTGAAAATGGTATAGCCATAGATGCCAGTGATGATCATGGTACATGTCGGATATACGGGTGTTCGGTTCGCTGCGTAGACTTTCGAGCAAGTATTGTCGTTGGTCGAAAATGTATAGTATGAAAAGTAGTTGGTCTTGAAACCTGGATTCCAGTTGCTGTGCAGCGAGCGGATGATCGAATCCCATCAGCATTCAGAAAACAGGATAGTAGCTAACGTGACTGCTGAAATGTCCTAATCGAAAAGATTGGAGAGTGGAAGGCAGACGATATGAAGATACGAACCTTGTACTGGTGTAGTCGGCGGTGCCGTAGAGTCCTGTTGCATCGCCGTTTGGACATGGATTGATGGAAGTGGTTGTGACAGAGGAAGTGTAAACACAGTTTTTGGTACAGGTTGTGTCTTGGCCGCAGCGATAGGTGATGATGGAGTTGTTGGACTGGAGGATGGTGGAGTATTGACAATAACCTCCGCTCGAAGAGGTAAAACAAGCACATCGATTCAAACCAAAGACAATATCACCGAATGTAGTTTCGGTGGAAACGGGAGATGTGGAAGTGGTTGCGCATTGGGGGGCCATTCGGTTTGTTCCTTGGTCAACAATCCAAAGGAGATTGGACGGGTTGATGGGGACGGGGCTGGACATGTCTGCGTCAAAGTCTGTGGCAGGAAGCCCACGGCCGAGATTGCTTTCGAGGGGAGATGAGGGAAGCAGCCGCGAAGCCGCCGGGTTCGACAGAAAGCGGAGGCGAAGGCACCCGCGGGGAAGCAGGGGCGATGGGGGGAAATGGCCGGATGGAAGAGCAAGATTTGGCGAGATGGCTTTGGATCAGTGCTGAAATGCAAACGGAAGCATCTTCGCAACCGACGGCAGCGCAGCCACTGCTCATGTGACCAAACGGTATCTCCACAATCTTGAGCCCGTGTTCTCGCTGGGTGGCACCCCTTGAGGTTTCATGTTGGTGCGACGCCGAGCATAACACGCCGCACCCGCTTTACCGATTTTGCGAGAGCCTGAAAACTTTGCAAAGAGAAAGGGCCAACCACGATTCCCATTTCGAGCGAATGGCGATGAGTCGTTCGCGCTTGTGCTCGCGTCCCTCATCGAGGCCGCTGGGTTCCTTCACCGGACACAAATGCCGCATCCGTCTGAAACGTGCGGGCACACATAGCACACGGTGACACACACGTCCATATATGTTTTGCTTGCGCGTCCCTGCAAGGGCGGCCTGTTCCTTTCCCGCGTCAACGAATCAATCAGCTGTCGATGTCCGTTGCAACAAGGCGAGCACCAATGCAACATGGCAATCGATAACGCACCATTGACGCGTAAGTGACGGCTTTGTGCGCACATGTGGCCATGTGATCCGGGAACAACCCGGGCTAAGCCACACCTCTCGGCCTGAAAACGAAGCGTTCGGCCGACATTTACTCGCTTCGTCCCTCCCATCGCCTGCCGTTGCTTCGACCTCTCGAGCTGCACCGGCCCTCACATATTCTCCATCACAATCCCAGTCGCTGACCTTTGTGCGGCTGCATTCCTGATCATCTTTGCTGCAAGCATGTCCTCAGCCCCGATTCCCATTGATCCAACAAGTGTGCAATGGATGATCTTTCAGGGATCCAACGATGAGCTGCCAAAGTGTCTCACCAGCTGGTCGAGCCCTGCGAGTGCCGTAAATGTTTTCTACGATGCCATCATCGCAACCAATCGATGCGATTGCTTTGTAGCAACTTCAACCGCACCTAGTGTCTGCGAATACAGAACCATCCTCCAATCCAACAACTCTATCATCACCTACACTTGCGGCCAAGACACAACCTGTACCAAAAACTGTGTTTACGCTTCCTCTGTATCGACCACTTCCATCAATCCATGCGCAAATGGATTTACTGGCCAATACAGCACCGCCGACTACACCAGCACCAGGTAGGGGATGACACGCATTATCTGACCCATCCCTTCGCATGAATACTCTCTGGATATGATTGCTGCGCATCTTTGGAGTGCTACAACTTGCGTGACTCAGGCTTTGCCCTCTATAGCAATTGGGACTCAAGTTTCAAGACCAACTACTTCGGGTATTACATTTTTTCAGTCAATGACAATACCTGCTCGAAAGTGGTTTCCGCCAACCGTGTGCCTGTGTATCCGACATGCACCCTGATTGTCACCGGTGTCTATGGCTATACCATTTTCAATCCAAACTCGGGCAACATTGAAGGTTATGGCTGTGGTGATGCTGGATGCAACACCTGTAATATTGCATATGCCAACCCACGCAGTTCAACGTGTACCATCGACAGTGGCGACTCGAGTACAGGATTTACGATATATCGCAACGGTTTTATTTTGAACGATCCCAATGTCGTGCTGCCGTCCACGTTCCCGAACCAGACAAAGCCCACTCCCACTCCAACTCCTCCGAGCCCGTCACCCACCCCCTTGGCTGCCTCCAGCAACTCCAACATCGGCCTGATCGGCGGGGCTGTTGCCGGTGTCGTTGGTATGTTTGTCTCGACAGCAACTCGGACATTGCTCACTTGCTCGGCGAGAAATCGGCCACTGGAAGAGAGCCTTTGATCAGGAAATGCTATTGCTTGGGTGGCGTGAGGTATCATGCAGTGTTGATCCTAGGTATTGTCGCTCAACATCTTCATCATTCGTTGACAACTCTTTGTCGCCACTTGCAGTTGTGGCCGGTATCATTGCCGGATATCTTTGGAGTCGTCGTTCCAAGAATCCCCAACCCCAGAATCCCCCAGCTCTTGTTGTCCCAGTCAACAACCCAGCGCCCGTCGCCACCAGTGCCCCTGCTCTTCCTCCAGCAGCTGCGACCAGTCCTGCTGCCAACTTTACATCCCATTATCCTATCCAAGGCTCCGGTCAGCCCAACTATGGCCAACCTGCTTACCCAGGGGCCGGCTATGGCCAGTACCCGAATGCCTACACCCAGGATTATCGCGCCTCGTTTGTTTCTGGCTATGCACCTTCCCCCACTCAGGGATATGCTGCACCTCCCTATGCTTCCAGCGACCACAGCGCGGCCACCAGCCCGCAAGCAAGCTATCTTGCTCCATCCATGGGATACGCCGCACAGGCTCCAAGCTTCCGAAACTCGAACTACTCCGAATCTGCTGCGACAGCCGAAGCGCAAGGGCTGCCACAAACTAATCCCCCTGCCGTAGCCAAGCATATTGTCATTGCGGGATACAGTCCCAAGGACTCACAGCACATCGATCTTCGCCTCGGCGACATTATCTTGATTCAGGGTCCGTTCATCAATGGCGTGGCTCAGGTAAGCTGATCCCGGACCAGCATGCTCGTGCGCATGATCCTGTCATTTAATGACATCGCTGGTGCAGCTACTGGTCGTGCGATTGTTGATTGGGTTGTAATTTGTCATTACTGGGGGCCGTCGTTCGTGGCATGTTTTGAAATGACCAGCAACTCGGGACTAGCGACCCATGTCTAGCGCCTGTATCTCACTCTCTGTCTCTTGCTCGGCCCCAACTTAACGATGTGCAATTCCCAGGGCTACAACCAAAACACGGGACGCTCTGGCTTGGTTCCCAAGTACTACGTTGTTGCTATCGCTGATAGTTCTGCTCCTGGATCCACATAGAGACTTTCGGTTGCTCCAGAGAACCCGTCTCGGCAACACAAATCCGACTGCAACACTTCCTGTGGCATCCCACATCTAGAGCAATATCTTGTGCGATTGAATGGCTGCTGAGTCTGCCGAACTAAGCACAACATAGCTTGATTGTATCTTGATTGAGGCTTGATTGCATCTTGATTGTATCTTGATTGAGGTTTGATTAAGGCTTGATTGTATCTTGATTGAGGCTTGATTGTATCTTGATTGAGGCTTGATTGTATCTTGATTGAGGCTTGATTGTATCTTGATTGAGGCTTGATTGTATCTTGATTGTATCTCAAGCCCAACCCTTTCCTTGTCGCTCTGCTGAATTTGTTTGGTCGTTCCTTTCTATAAATTCCCATTGTTTGGTCAGTCCACGATTGCTGTCCCTGGCATTGCTGCGCTCCGGTGTATCGGGAACGAGGCGTACCAGCTTAGTGGCCACAAACGTGTTATGTAGAATCAACATTTGCGCATCGTGCACGGACGGGTGCGGGCAAGAATAGGGAGCAGGAAAGCGAAGGCGAGCGGTGGGAGGGGTGACTTTGAAGGGTGACTCCAAGGGGCAAATGTGCCGATATCGGTGGCTCCTTGGCTGGCGCCTGCTCATATGTATCCTCTGGCATTGTGTCGATCGCACCACTGCGCAATCAGTGTTCATCCCAACATGATCAGAACGAGTGGATGGCGCTCCAGGGCCAAGAGTGCTGCTGTCCTTTGTTATCGTCGCGCATCATGTGCCGTCTGGCATCGCACAGTCCGAGCCTGTGGTTGCGTCTGATCGATTCGGTGGCGGATCAAATGCCCGCCTGGGCGAGCTCTCCGCATTCCTAGTGCCAGAGGTGTCCATCGGCCACAGTAGCAGGTTATTTCTGCTTTGGTTCGTGAAGATTGTAGCATGACTGTATTGCCAGAGTGCCAGCAATGGCCAGATCCACCGATGGGCTTCATCTCAACTCGTCACCTCAGATCCAGCAGCGACTCACATTTTCTTTGCAGCAGACCGCCTCGCCCCTCCCGCAAGCGCACCACCGCCTTCGTTCGCAGGCTTTCCGGTTGTCCCCTTCATGCCAGATCCCACCTTTCCTTTTGCCGGCGCTCGCGACACCGCCACAGCAGGAGGCCTGGACTTTTTGCTTGATCGGCCCGCCGCGGGATTTGATGCGGTTGTGGGTGCAACGTAGACATATCGCGAGTACTCGACCACAGTCTCAGCAAAAGCCTCTGATGTCCAGGGTGACTTGAGGTCGTGTTCTGCAAGCCTTAAAGCTGACTTGCGTCTGTGGCTGGTGGCTGTGCCTCGCGACGGCGGAACACCCCCAATCAGCGATTTTGAATCGGCGCTGACGTGGGTGTGTGAAGAATCGCCGTCGAGCATATCCAGAGTAACGCTTTGGGTTGCTTCTTTCTCGTTGAAATAGCATATCGAAAAGTCTGGGTTCCACCGGATACGCTTTGTCTTTCGAGCTCCATGATCCAACCCCGCCGTTTCTGCTTCAGGATCACCGGCCATGGCAGTTTCCACGAACGCTCGCTTCAGCGACTCCGGCTTGGCCGGAGATTCGGTTGCGGCTAGTTGACTGCCTTCGCTATCGCTGAGATCATCCTTAATCGGTTTCGGGGTCCATGGCGTACCGTGCCGCCTTCGCTCCTGTATTCGCTCGATCATGGTGGATGTCGGACTTGGCGGCGGCGCCCCGACCATCGGAGTGATAACGAGCACATGCTCGCACATTCGCCGCCCGTTGATTTCAGTGTTCATCGTTGTCAGCATCTGCAGTGCCTTTGGAGGCAGCGACAGGATATCATCCGGATCTGGCATCGGTGGATACTGATTCGGCAGGAGCCGGCTTTGATTCGGAGTCGCCATCGTCGAGACTGGCATGGATGATAGAGGCGCTGGGATCATCGTCGCTGGTTCGCTTGCGATTGTTTCGGGGTGGCCAGCAGTCGCAGGTCGGCTTGCTTCACTGAATGACAACATAGGCGGGCTCAAACAGTCGTCACTGGCCAGAAGCGGCGCCTTGGGGATGGCGGCTGAGGTGTCGGTAGCACTCTCGGCGGATACAGCGGAGATGCCATCGTCAAGGCTTGGTGTAGCTTGGGTGTGCTTCATGCTGAGAAGCATCCGCCGCTTCTCTCTCAGGGCCTCCAGCTCGGCCAGGAGTTTTGCCTTCTCGTCAACGGAGGCTTCGCTGTCAGCTGGCTGCAAGCAAAGGGAGATCCGGGTAAGTTCAGCAGAGCATAATACTGCATTCACCGAGTCTATGAGTTAGGCACTACCGCCACACAGCCCCTGCACCGGTTCGTACCAGCTGTTCTTCAGTGAGATCGACGACTGCCTCGGACGGGTCGGATTGCGCCCTCTTCAGAAACAAATCAGGGCATGGCGGCAACGGAGCCTCAGGGCCCGAGCCGGGCTCGCTATCGTTCCCATCAGCATCGAATATGCTGACGGCAGCCATGTCGGGTTGCATCGCCTGTGCGTTGTGGGTATGCGCTTTGTTGGGTTCGTGATGATCGTTTGGTGGTGATATTGTCGGATCAACAGTAGCATCGAATGGATGATCGGGTGCCACGGACGATCGATGAGAATGCATGCGTTTCCTCCAGGCAGCTTGTATTACGGCCGCAGCTCTTCGCTTCGCCAAGAAATCAGCCCTGGGTCTGCTGGTCCGTATCATGGACTGGAGGCGAGTGATGGTCTCAAGAGCCGGCTGCTCGCTGGGGCTGTCTGCTGCTCTCGTTTCGCAGCGCCGGTGCGGCGTATGGGCAGGACTTGGGTTGGCCAGATCTCGCGGCTCAGGAGATCGGCGTGGCTCAAAACCGATCTTGTTCATCACAGACCGTTGGGGCGAGGGTGCGATTCGAGGGCCGTCTGCATGAGCGGCAAGCGACGGGTTGTAGTCCAGACATTGGTCGTCGTCGGTTTGGTTAATGCACGCCGACCAGATCTCGGCTTCGCTCAGCTGGATATGAAACACCTCTCGGTCAAACGACAGCCTGAAACGATCCGGAGCCGGGCGATCGGCTATCATGTCGGCGGTGTCGGCTGCAGCAAGCAGACCGTCTCGGTTTGCGGCCAAGGCACAAGCGGTGCGAGTCGGGACGGCCGGCGAATGCCGTGAAGCGTGTGGCCAATAGCGGGACGGGGCAATTGCTGGCCTATGCCCACTGTGTGCTAATGACGGATGTGATGGTAGTCGAGCGACTCTCGATGGGGCTCACGTCGTTGAGTCGCCGTCGATGCAAAGCCTGGGCTTGTCCTGAAGGTTCAGCGCCAAGATGGAGGAAGAGAGCGGGCAACGCAGCCGAGATGGTTTGTCCAAAAATGGACAAACAGCTTCTGCGCTCTCGTCGTCCTCGTTGGCCGGGCGAGGGCGGCGGTTCGGTTCCTCTTGGGTCGACTGCTTGCTCTGCATCCATGTCTCATCGAGACCATCGCTCCGAGTGAGTTTTAGGGAGTTGAGATACGCTCCTTTCACTTCACCCATGTACAAATGGGACACTGCCCAATTTTGGATGAACATGGCGTATGAGATGGCCTGCGTCGAGCAAAGCCATATACAACCAAGTTGATCGCCTCGGCGGCTGGGACTGCAGCATCTCGACGCAGCAATGGGTGGATGTATTCAGGACCCAGAAACAAGCGACAGCCCTGGCTCAAAACAGGGTGGCCCGTTTCGTTTTGGGTACGCTGCTGACTGCACAGGCCGGCTTCGACCGACTCAGGCAAAATGGCCGGTACCCATACCCGCTGATCCTCGACGGCCCTTGACGCTCCGGCGATTGCCGTTGAATCCGGCAAAGTTAAAAGCATCGATTGTCTGGACAGACGACCTGGGTGAGCAGCCTGTGGGATGGTGGACTCGCCGACAGAATCGCACTAGTGCCGTCACATGCATGGGATTTGCGCTGCGCTCCATCTCCGGGACAGCAGCCGGCTCAGAACGGGTAACTCACATCATTCAGGATATTGGCTCCCTTTGTCAGAGTTGCGATGTACGAGATGAGAAGGGAGTCGCTGTACTCGATCATGAGCTCCTCTTGGAACTCTGGTGTTTCGATCACAGGCAAGCGCCTAACCAAACTCGAGATCTGTCGAAGAACTACATGGTCCACAGGAATGACACCTAACAGCCCCGCCACAGATCAGGACACGAATGTGAGGACATAAGCGATACGGAGCGGGACTCAAGTTGTCAGCATGCTTGGCACAAGTTCGAGCAGCAGTTCACAGAAACATACCACTCTTGACATCCGTGACATACTGCTTCAGCAACTTGATGCGTGTGTGCAACATTTGCACGGCGTTTCTTTGCGAGGTGAGTTGATTGATGGCTGTTGGAAGCGCACAATATCCAGGGCGGTTAGTGATCCCTGGTTTTCAATACTCGCATGCAGCGTGCCATTGCGATATCTTTTGCTCGCTCGCGACACTTACTTGTGCTGCCCTGACCACTGTTCGAAGCATGGGCAACGTGATCGACAGCAATGCGCTCGGCATCGGCAGTCTCGACCTTGTAGTCGGATTTAGTGAAAAACGTTTGAGCCTGTCCATTAACAAGGTCAATGACTGACTCGTACACATTGATCGGCAGCTCTTTGGAGGTCACGATGGCGGTTGGGTTCAGCTGCAAGTAAAGCAGCCCTTCGTTCAATTCGGACATCTACAGCGTTGGATGGGTATGTGCGTCAGTAGCAGCCTCTCCTCCGGCACAGCTCTGCACTTGTGAGCACTGAGAGGTGGGCGAGTAGCTCATGAATAATGTCCTCCAGCTATTGGCGCTGAGCATTCGGATCATATGGGACCATACTTGCTGGTGCAGGTTCAATTCGGTGGATGTTGGAGCCAGTCCCGTGGAGTACCATCCAAGGACATCATAGGTTGGAAACACCTGGTTGACTGGGGAGTTGATGAGACCAAGCATCAGTTGCTGATTCTCATCCAATCCAGTCCCATGCGGAGCACTACTGAGCTGCATTGGGATGTATCCGGTTGCATTCAGTTGCACAGGCATTCGTTCTGGGCTTGCACATGATAGCGCCTCCCTCGAGGACGCAGACATGGTGTGGTTGGCCTTTGCAGTGTCCGAATCATGCCTACGATGGCGGAGGGATCCCTCAGGAACTTACACTGGTCTCGCTTCGAAATAAAGTAAGCCTTGTTCATCACGTACGAGCCATCGACGGCACTGCACGGAATCTCGAACGAGTTGAAGATCTCGATTTCTCGGCCATTTTGAGTGCCAAGAAGGGCGCCCATGACTGCAGGGGCGATCGATTCCGCCGGGTCCCATCGGTCATCGACAAGTCAGGCGCAGGGCCGCCAGGATATGTTGGATCGTGTCAGATCGATCGCTGCCAAAGATAGAGATGGAAGCAGAGAGGAGAGCCTTGCTGCTTACCCAGCTGAACGCTCGGAGACTGATCGGGCATGTCTGTCTGTCGTTGGACGGTGATGCGGGTGTAGTGATCCGAGATGTTCATGATGACCAGGGGATGGCTGGACAGGGGCGAGCGATCGGCGGTCAGCAGCAGATATCGTTGATATACGGTGGTGTAGGACACACCTCGGCCATTGAGGGCTCTCGGGATGTGCAGCATCAGAACAAGCGGCATGGAGATGGTATGCTGGATGGGGTGCGAGATGGGGCCATCGACAATCAAGAGGATGCCGACGGGCTCCTGGGGCTTACAGGGTGATGATGATGCCCGAGGCAGAAGGCGAGTCGCTCACAGCTTTAACGATGCTGGCCATGGCTGCTGGGCTGTGCAGTTCTGCTGGAAACTGGGGGCGGCGGTTGGATTTGATGAAGACGAACGGACGACGCTGGCTCCAACGATGCTGACCCTGGGCTTTGGGGAAAGGTGCTGCCGAGCCCTTCTCGGCCTCGTCTCGGCCTCGTCTCGTCTCGATCTCGCCTCGGTCTCGCTGGGAGCACTGCCACCTGTGCCGGTTCGAATCCAACGGGCAACATTCAATCAAAGCCCGCGCTTTCCCATGCCGCCGCGGCGGATCTGCGCTCCATCTCCATAGAGACGGACACACACAAGCCATCTGCCTTGGCACAACGAGAACGGCCACATCGGAGAGCGACTGACTCAATGTCGCTTTTCCAGCTCAAGAGCTGGTGGGACCTTCCCAGTAGAAGCAAAGTCGGTGCAAACAGATGCAGGCTCTACGACGCCTCCTCCATGTGTGTTCTCGAGGACGGAGGCCCAGGCGCTCGCGGGGAGCTTCCAAGTAGGTTAATATCTGCGATAGATATAAAGCCGCCTCGCGTTTGACGGACAATGACAGAGATCGATGGGTCACGCTGGACTGACTCCCTCGATCGTAGATCTCATCGCCTTCGGTGGACTGGATGGCATCCTCCGGGTAGCAGTACCGGATCCCACCGGCCGATGCAATCTGCCTGGTGGCGTGCTTCTTGAGCTGGATCTTCAAAAGCCGATTCTGCAAATAGACTACGGATTCTTCATGTGAGTGGATAGCTCTACCACACTCGTTGGCTCGGAACAAACAGCACAGGAAGAGCCCGCCATCACAACTCAGTCAATTGGTCTACTTGTCACAGACGCAATTCCAAGTCCAAGGCGCTTGCCCTTCTCCATCCCAACCATCTGTCGATTGCAAGGATCGCGCGTGAGTGGAGTGTACTGCGCCGCTTGCATTTTCCCATTGCATATTACAGCCATTCACCACCCTGTGAAACACGTCGACGCTTCAGTTCTCCCCGACCCAACAGCCGGGATGAGTGTCCAAGGGGAAATGCCAACGCTCGCAGACAGGTGCCACTTTGCGGTCGAGTACGAAATCACACTCTCGTCTCCGTCGTTCAACATGGTATATGGACCCTTCGGTCGAGTCTCTGGTATATCTGTATGCAGCTGCAGACCGAGGAGCAGTGAGGAATCCACTAAACAGACGCCAAACAGCGGACGAGTGACTACATGAGCAGCAAATCTAACGCATAGATCTGTTGTTCTACTATCCTCACACGGGCCTATCGCTGGCCAGACAAGGATCTCATCTGTATCCAGTCGCTCGACGGCATCTGGACGGTTGTCGATGGTGGTAGCGTTGGCTTTGTTCGCAAGCTGCCTGACTTTATCCTGCCCGGCTCGCTTTGCTACATCCCAACAACAGACTCGATAGTCACGTATTCGTCGACCATGGCGGTGGAGTCTTACCGGTATGAATTGCGCATAAACGAGCCCAAGATTGCTGTCCAAGCCTGTGTTGATCAATGCCTGTATATACACCGCGAATCACTCATGCCCGTTGGTGTCTCGACACACGGCCTCAAGCTACCATCACATAGCCATTGCAGATGAGGTTCCAGCTATCCAACCAGGCGATAAGCGTCCCACGACTCCCTGGGCAAGCGCCAAGAGGCTCAAGGTATCGTTTCCACAACCTGAAAGTCGAATAGTGCTTGTCTCTGCGTTCTGTGAGCTGCGTATCCATTTCTCTTGGGATGTCTAGGCACATCACAGTCTCCACCGCCGCAAGCATAGCCGAGTCCGTGTCATATTTGGAGACTTGGTGGATCTGGTCAGATAATATCCGGCTGACTGAGATTCGCTGTGCTTTGAACAGCCCGACTGGTCATTTATCGTGATGGACACTGTCGTTGACATCTTGATCACTCGCACAGAGTTGTGCATCGACGATCAGGCGGAAATTGCGGTTGTGGGTATGTACGATATGTGTTTGTGCGGATATTCACTCGGTGCTCAGACTCAGATTGTACGCCAGGCGATAGCGCGATACAGATCTTCACCGACACGGGGGATCTTCGCAGTCAGGTCGATATTCAGCACAAGCCCTTATGCTGCGCAGGCTACCTTGGCGCCCCAGACGAGAAAGGTATGAGGTCTCGGATCAAGCGATCGCTGATAGGGCAAAGTGTCGGGCCTTATGATCGAGTAGGATTCACCATTTTGGTCATACAGAACGCCGCACTGGCTGATGTTTTCCTGATTGTACCAATGATTCAACCAAGGCATTCCAAAGCACTACTTGGCCATCGGCACACACTCTGGCTTGTTGATGATCTATCACGGCACTTGCCTCATCTGGATGGCAAGAATGGACACCATCCCAGCGAGTATTAGGATTGGGTCATTTTGGTAGGTTGTCCGACGCAAGTCGATGACAACCGGGTGCTTCAACGATATGCCAACTTATGGCGGCCTTGTGCCTCTCCTTGGCTGTGATGATTAACTGCGCAAGCATGTTGCAGGGATACGAGAAACCTTATTGTCCATCTGAACGATATGGGAGATTTGTGTGTTGCCTATCTTGGCACAAGAAAGTCGCCCATGTCACTGGATCAAGATACCCCAGTAGTGGTATCGGACGAGAACATCTTGGAGCTTCGGAAGGTGCATCGCGATCTCGAAGCGGCCACCTCGGACTCTGGAAAGCGTATGCAGCCGTCTTGACAGTTCATCTGCTGAACAAAAATGAAGGGGGATGAGCTGGCTGTGGGCATGAGATTCGGATGAACCAAGGACGACTAATACCGACATAATCACCGATCGGTGCTACTCCCCAGGACTTTCAAAGGCAGCAACTTTCCTCGACGTTCAACATGAACTTCACATCACCTGCGAGCCAGTGAGTCTTCATCCAAGTCAAAGCCACGGCCAACTCCCTTGGCATTTGCGCGCCCCGCCGACTGTGCTGTATATAGCAGCCATTCACGATGCAGATGGTCGTATCGGCGCAGCTTTGACTGCCGTCCATCCATCAAGATTGTCATTTTGCTGATTCGTGAGGTCAAAACCATCAGGAGAACTCGCTTTTGGATGGCGGCGATACAGGATGGATTCGTCGTGCCCGCTGTGTGGTCAAAGTATCAAACTTGGGCAGCGTATGCGTAACAGAAATCCGTGCATCCGTAGCCACGGTCTTTTTCATGCGCATAACTGATGTTGTTGAGCCTGCTCTGGATCTCGGTAAGACTCTACGATCTGTTGCAAACGCCCTCCTTGGTGACAGACGTACGCACCCACGTGGATGTCTGTTGGCCCGATGACACCGTTTCAGAACAGGCGCTAACATGCCGATGCCGCTCTAAATAGACCCCGAGTGCAGCTGCGAGATGGCATTCTCCTTAGCCCTCGAATCTGACGGGCTCTATGGCGGACAGCCCATACAAGTGTTGTTGACATTCTCCGTCGCAACCCAGCCAGGTAAGGCGTTGATGCGACGAGGCTTGGAAGAAGGTGCTGCAGCTGCTTTAACCAGACAAATCCACCCGATAGATCGACTCATCGGGCAGCGGTATGACATTGATCTGCCGATTACCATCGGTGGCTCCTTTTGCGCTGCCGATCCTGATGAATCGGCAATGACCGAGGTAAGTTGGGACACAACGCCACACAAGAAGAGAGCATAATGCTAGGTGGGTTTGCAGTGAAGTACCACGGCCGTTTGCTCAACTGCCTCCTCGACTTTGCAATTTGCATCAGGTTGTATTTGAGACAGACTACGGACATCAAGTTCTGCCTGCACTCTACGAAGGTAGCTAGAGCGTGAATTCGTGACCACAAAGCAGCTGCGCATTCGTTACGGTGAGCTGGCGTCGATGCTGGCCTGACACTTGCGCATGGCGCTCTGGGTGCCAAGGCGATACATCGAAGGAACACCATGCTCTCTTGGAAGGCGGGTGCATCACTTTTCGACACTGGAACGGTGTCGTTGTGTGCATCAATGCCCAAAGGAAGGGTAAGCGCGTATTGCAAGTGAGTCTCGCTTGTCGCGGGCATACCGACTGTCTCAAGGTCCAGTGAAATTTGAGCTGGACTGACACGCCCTCGACAACCACAGGGTTCCTTTCATTTCGATCAGAGTCTCTCGACGCCCTTGCGCTGCCAATTCGCGGTCTATGGAAGCAGTTTTATCGCCAGAGCATGTAAGTCGAAGGAGAGCTACCATTGGCCAGTTTGCAAGGCATGATTTGGCAGGAAAGAGCCCTTTGTGTCCGCTGACACAATTTCTGATGATTTGCAGAGCTGATCCACCGCACTTTAGCATCAAAGAGCTGCCAATGCCGGCATACTCGAGCGTCATCAATCTGCATATCGCAGCTCGTGCCGTTGCATCCCGCAGTCGCCAAGAGCTTGAGAATACTGCGGCTCTATATCGCATCACTCAGAAGCGCTTGCTTATCCGAGTCAAAGACACAGCTCCGTCCAGCATCGATCATCTAGCCCTCGTCCTTGACACACTGTACGACTCGGTGGGTCTCTCTCCGATATGGCCATTCAGCCGGAACGCTCGGGTCATGGGAGAATGGGTCGCTGCGTGTGACAAACGAGTGCCTGGGCAGTGATTATTTGTTAGAGTCGCAGACTGTGTGAAACCAGACTGATCTCTGCATGCAACCAGATGCGCCAGGATATGACCGCATGCAGCAGGGCCGAGAAAAACCTCGATACTCTCCGACAGAAGCTCTCGAACGCCACGATGTGCATGTGTGTCTTGATTGGGTACGTTTGAGGATCCATAGAGCAGGCCCCGTTCCTTGGTCACGGCTGCGGCTCGTGCTGTGAAGCTCATGCAGCTCCATCAACCAACACAACAGCATATACGCTGAGCTGGATGCAGTCACCCAGGCGAGTCTGTTCAGCGCTCTCAGCTGCCATGTTCCTGCCAATGAAGATGCCGTTGGATGGGAGGAAAACACCTACGCCTCCATCATTTCGATGGCCAAAGAAATCTCATCAAAGTTTCGGGAGCAGTATGGTACGTAACACATGCTGGGCAGCTCTTTGTATTGATGACAAGAGCCCAACGACTTAATTGGCGCTGTGTGTTGGCCCGTCTCCTTGTCAGCCCCGAGTCACAGTTTGCATGAGCGGGCCGAGAATGCCACAAAGCTGGAAACCAGCATCACGAAGCTCTCAGAGAGGCTCAGGAAGCTGAGTGTCCGCAGGAAGCGAGCCTCTGAAGTCTAAGCCGAAGCAATCTGGTCACGGCCAAGAGATTTTGCAGTTGGCTGCTTGAACTTGGTGGAGGCATTGGTGGATGGTGGAGACGGCTAGCACAAGTGACTCTCGGCGCTACCAGATCAGCAAGGACTCTCCATTTCAACAGCCATCATGAACACGGTAGACACTACAGCCAAGAGGGAATATGTTTCGGATTGTAGTAGAGGGGTTCGGAAAATACTTCAATAAACTGAGTTCGGGCCAAGCGATGTTGAAACAGGGCACATGTGATTATAGAACAGGGCACACGACGTTAGAACAGGGCAGGCACTGTCACATGGGAGGTATTCGGGTGTATCTACCTCCTGATCGGCTATGCGGATACTGGGCCCAGCGAATCGGCGGTATTCGTCGAATATTGATGTCATGGACCAGTTTTGCAGCTTCCTGAGACAGCCCACAAGACAGCCTATGCGATGCTGCAATGAGCGATTGCATGTAAGATTGCGGTCGTCTTGGGATATGCAGGCAGCACCACGTCTTCCGGTGTGCTCAACCAAATCGCTCGAGATGGCCACATACCTTTCCTTTGTTGCAGTGCAGTAGAACTTGTTCGAGCGTCGCCCGAGGAGCTCAGTCGAGTAAGTGATTGGACTTTTTCGAATGCAACGTGTGCTATTGTGTCCGTAAAAGCTTACTTGGATGGTTTCTCACATCTGCGGAGGAGGAAAATGGACAAACGGGTTATTCCTGTCAATGAGTTGTCCGCTGCCGATGCGAATACGGCTTCGACTGTGACTGCGATGTATTTCGCAGTGGAGATCGAGTGGCGATCATCATCGGCGCTTGCATCGTTAGCCGTGACGTAGTATCCTATTGCTCACCTAGGACTTGAACCAAAGCATCTGCAATGTCCTTTTGATCAATTTCGCCGAAAGGTTCCTGCAAACATCGCAAGAGCAAGTGGTGATTCAGCTTCATGTCCGAACTCGGGGGGCTCGAGGAGCCGCATCGCCGAAGCTTGTGCGGCAGATCTATCTACCTTGTTAACCGAGATCGGGTAGTGGAAGATCTGGATGCCCTCGCTCTCCAGAAACGCCACGTTCTCTTCTGAATACTCCTCTGGACACAGGAACCTGCGGCCATAAGGCGAAACCAGCAAGCTGAGGACCAAGCACATATCCTCGATCGATGGTGCGGGCGGCGGCGCTGCACTCACATCACCGTCTTGAGACCGAGTTTTTTGAGGAAAGGGCTATTTGGTGTTGAAGTCGAGGCAGGTATTGGCGAGCAGGGGTTTGAGAAGGGGAGGGCGATTCGTTAAACTGGGGTGCTTGTCCCGCGATAGCCTCGCTGCTCGCTGCTCGCTGCTGGAGAGGCTGCGGGGCATGGCCGCAGGGTGCGTCGACGCAACATACTAGTTCTTTTTGTTGGGGTATCCGGAGCGGTAGACCCCCGGTGCCACCATGGCAAAGTTGAGCGGAGGGACGACTCGATCAGTCGACATGGTGCCGTCGCCTGTTGGGATCGCTTCGTCTGATCGAGCGAAAGGCACGACGAATGTTGGACGGCGCGCCTTGGCACAAACCAGGACGAGTGGGGCCCACCACGATGCAGATCACATGATCCAATTGGCGAGACCGAGACCGAGGCCGAGACCAAGACCGAGAGGGCTTTGTGGTGGTGCGCCAAATCGAGCCTTGGCTGATTTCTGTCCACGATCTGCCTGCCATGGTGCTCTCCGCAAAGTCGATCCTGCAAGTGCTATTGCTCGCGGGCATCCTGCTCTCATGGGCCACGTTCGGTGAGGACATTCAACTTTACGGCCCTCCTGCACTACAGAAAGCGGCTGTGGCGGCAGTCGCATTCCTCTGATGCCTCGACCCTCCCCCGCCAGACTACATCTCCAAGGCTCTTATGAGGGGGAAGAACACTTTACGCATGAGCTTCGGCAGCGAAAAAATGCCAAAGTCGGTTCATGTCGGAGAAGTCTTCAACGTCACACTGGAGTACACTGCCACGGTTGGCACGACCTCGAGCTACATCAACACCACGGTCCATATGGGTATGGCGACTCTGTCTGCTCGTGAGCACCCAAATCTAGGCCTCGACTGACAGCGTCTCTGGCTCATCCGTTGCCACTATATCTATCCGCTGCTGATCGCTGCTGATCGCTGCGTCGCCAGCTCTCCGCTGCGCCGGAAACAAAGACGGAGGCATCACCTTCCACAGCGAGCCCTTCATCATCAACACCAAGCACGGAGTGCTGTTCTTTGAGTATCCGATCACCGAGGCCGACCTGCGACCCGACCTCGGCTCGGCTCTGTGCTATATGAGTATGAGCTTCGACTACGCATCGACCGATCAGTCGCTCGACAGCCGCACCCCGCGTATCTACTCGTTCGACCACATGTCGTCGCTGTTCAAGGTTTCTCGGGCTGAGCGCAAGTTTCAAGATTCCCAAGAAGGCCAAGAAAGTGGTTACGCTTGGAGCCAAAACGGCATCGACGAGCTCGACTGCCTCGGCCGCATCGACCGTCTCGGTTGCGTCACCTGCCTCGGCCAAGGCTCCGCAGATCGTGACCACCGTCATCTCCGAGGTAGTGCACGAGTCTGTCGAGGTGCAGATTCCCGAGATTGACGAGGCCCTGCGGCTGTGGCTGCGAAAGATCCCGAGCGGCTATGCGACCGACCCAAAGACGCCTGTAGTCCTGAAGGTATCCGAGTTTGCGGTCGAGCACCCCGACAACTGGGTCCTGGATACGGGATCGCATCTTTCGCTCTCGACCGTGGCCATGATCATTGTCGGCTTTTATGCCCTCCGCTTCCTCCTGAAGCTGTCCAAGGTCCAGCGCTTCTTGGGCAAGCTGAGCGCCCTGTTCTTTGATTGGCTCCACCAGGACATCCAGGTACGACGGCCGTGCTATCTTGCTGTGCTGCATGTGATGCCAGCCGTCCGGGAGTATTTGTACTGGCCGCCGCGTGTGCTGACTGTCTGTGCCGTGGCTCGGCCCTGTTCAACGGCAACAACCACCTTCCTTGTCTCCCGGCCATGTCCTGTTGCATCCTGCCCTGCTCCGCAACGACCCTCGGCCCTGTCCTGGTGCATCCTGCTGGCTGCTTGTCCGTCACAGGCCTCGATTGCTCCTCCGAAGCGCCCGAATCAGCGCCAATGAGACACCACGCCGCCGGATTCGTCCGGCCGATTTCCTTTTTGGGCTGCTCGCCGTGTCTGTCCAGCCCTTGCCCCTCCCCCTCCCCCTCCCCTCGTCGATGCCCTTGCTTTGAGGCCCTGGCGAACTTTGCCGCCCTTGCGCCTTGCGTGGTCCGACATCACAACCACAAAATACACCCTGCGATCTGCTGCCGATATGCCCGTCTTGCAAGGTGGGGAGCAAGTCAGCGTGAGACCGGCTCAAGACAAGAGCGACCGATCGAGCGCGGGAGGAGAGGATGAAGGGGCCTTGCGAGCCAAACGGGCTTGGATCGGGATTGAAACCGGCCTTGCTGGTGGCGAGCTGATCTTATCTTGCGACTGTCGCAGTCACCGTCAAGTGGAGCGGCAAGAAGTTCGATGCCATCGAGCTCGACACGGACCAGCCCGGACTGGTCTTCAAGACCCAGCTGTTTTTCCCTCACCGGCGTTGCGCTGACCGCCAGAAGATCATGATCAAGGGCGGCATCGTCAAGGTGACTCGTGTGCTCGACTGGAATCTGGCTGTTCTCGTCTGCAGACTCCGGGTCAGCAATGGCCCCTTGAACAGCACCCTGACCAAGCTCTCACCTTCGATTACCGCTTGCTGCCCCTCCCAGACGATACGGACTTTAACAAGCTTGGTCTCAAAGATGTATGTGGTCCGACCGTGCCTGCCAGAGCCATTCGCCGCCTGCCAGAGCCATTTGCCGCCTGTCTCATCGTCGAGTTCAAGGCCCACTCGAAGGGGCCCTATACACGGCTAACTCGGCTTCGCAACCTTCCCATCGTCTTCCACCTGCTCTACAGGGCCATTCATTCATGGTAAATAGGCGATAAAGTCCAAAGTAGCGTCGGTGCCGCAAACACTAACGAGCCGAGTTCGCGCTTCGTTCCAGATGATGGGCACAGTCGGGGAGCTTCCCAAGGTTCCTACAACCGCAACGGTCTTCCTCGAGGACATGAGTGACAACCAGATTGCACAGGCAGTAAGTCCAGCTGGCACACCCGAGACAAGCGCATCCAGATCGAGCCTATGCTCACCAATATGTGTGCACGACTCTTCTTTGCCAATGCTGTCGCAGCTCAAGATTCCTGCCGGTCTTGTAAACCTGGGGAACACATGCTACATGAACGCACACAATTCAGTGGTCTTCGGCCATTCCTGACTTTCGACGGCCCTTTCACGTAAGTCCCTGTTGTTGCCGCGCAAGTCGTCGACGGTGGTGGTCTCGCCAGCGGTTCGCTGTTTCCAATGGGCTGCGCTGGCGCCGCTGTGTTCATCCAGACCAGCAGAAGCAGCATGAGTGTTGGTCTTGTCGCATCCGCCACAATTGACACCTCGACGATCGCACTCAGGCTACTGCCGGATCCGATGGCAACACCCGAACTGGCGGCCTCCCTTCGTGACTGCTCAAGAATTAAGCATCTCGAGCGACTCGATCACGCCGCTGGTGTTCCTGCAGGTCCTTCGTCTGGCTTACCCTCAGTTTTCCCATGCCGATAACCGTGGGTTCATGCAGCAGGACGCTCAGGATGCTGAGCCAGCTTGTCTCGTCGCTCAAGGGTGCCGTTCCAGGACTCTGTCTGGACGGAACAGCCAATCCAGACGCCAAGTTTGTTTCGCAGTTTCTGACCGGCGAGATGTATTCCAGGTTGGTTTGGTCCTTAGAGTGGCTGTGGCTGTGGCTGTGGCTGTGGCTGTGGGAGTGGAAGTGCTGCGCGAGATACTTGCTCTGTCTGGATCGCATGACAGTGATCTGCGGACCTCTGCTAAGTGCCATGATCATATACTCACACACTCACACACTCACTCCCTGTCGTCTACTCCTTCGATCGTGCAGCATCAAATGCGATGAGAGCGACGAACCTGCACAGGAGGGTATCGAGTCGTTCACAGATCTTACTGTCAATATCGGTTCCGGAGGTAAAACGCTGTGTGACTGCCGTAGCCATCCCTCGCTCACTCCCCACGCTTGGTCGCGCGTGGACAATGCTGTGAATGCAGGCATCATGGACGCCGGCCGACGTGGACATCCAATCGATACCGCACTTGGCTGACCACCCTTGATGCTTCGCAGTTTCGACCTATATGATGACCGATATCCTGAACGGCCTGACTGAAAAGATCGAAAAGCACTCGCAGGCCTTGGGGCGCTCTGCCGTTCACACCAAGTCTCGCAAGATCTCGCGCCTTCCTGCCTATCTCGCCATCAACTTTGTTCGCTTCCAGTGGAAGGCCCAGGAGAGAATCAAGGCCAAGATTCTCAAGGTACCGCTGATGCCACTGCGAGTTTAGCGTTGTTTCTGCAGTGCCCCAGCAGCTCCCTTTCACCGCGATGGGTATCTACCCCTCATTTCGATGGCTCCGCTCCTCGGCGAACCGCCTTGCTGATTTTGCTCGCTGGCCAATCGGTACCCCCAACAGAAAGTCAAGTTCCCGTTCGAGCTCGATATTTCTCCATGTTGCACTGCGGAGTTGCAAGAAAAGCTGTCTCCGGCCAAGGCTCACCTCAAAGCTGTGTCTGACAAGAAGGCTGATGCCAAGGTGCAGTGAATGTGCTGCTGCAGCCCCTGATGCAGCAAGGAGAAGGAGGACTCTAGCTTTATGTCCGTTCTAGCCTCGTATCATACCTAACCTCGTATCGCGTTATGGCTGACACGTCGCCGTTGCTCTGCCTTCAGAAAAAGCGCAAGGCCGGCAGCGAGACCGAGGCTTCGCAGAAGATGGACATTGATGCAGCTCCCCAGAGCGACCAAGTTGCGCTGATGAAGGATATCGGCGTGGATTCAAGTTTGATCGACGACGTGGGCTGCAATAGCTCGGGAGTGTATGATTTGGTTGCTGGTGAGCGTCGATTCGGCACGCACCGGGAAGCGATGTCACCGATTCGTGCTTTGCTATTCAAGAGACGAGTGGCATTATTGAGTGTGCGGCTGGATCTCGAATCGCGAGCCACAGTGCTTCACCATGGAGATGCGAGACCGCCAGCTCGTTGGCCACCAGGACAGGCCCTCTGCCACCGCAAGCTTGTGGACTGACCTTGCTACCCTTCTCGCTCAAGTCCTGACCCACGTTGGACGTGCCGCCGACTCGGGCCACTACATCGGATGGGTCAAGCAGGACAACAGTGATGAGTGGTGGAAGTTTGACGACGACAAGGTCTCCATGGTCAAGCAGGACGATATCACGAAGCTCGAGGGTGGCGGCGACTTTCACACCGGTGAGAGCACTAATGCTCGAGGAGGGGATGCTCGACAAGTGCGCCTCTGCCGAGAGCGATCGGTCGGATTGAAGAAACTGACCTCGTCTAACTCCTTACCCGCATCGATTTTCCCCTCCCTTCAGCTTACATCTGTTTGTATACTGTAAGTGGGGCATGCATGTACCGAGGGGCGAAGGAATCTGGCACAGGTAATGGTCTCTGATTGATTGTTCACTCCACTCTATCCTCTGATTTTCGGATCGTTCCTGCTTTATACAACCGCCATCCTGCAGCGCAAGAAGCTGGAATCGCTGGATCAAATCAACTAGGGAGTGCCAGCTTTGGTCACACGGAAGCCGCACTCAGTTCCTTTCGCCTCAGCTTCATTTAGTACAGCGCTGCTCCAGCCATTGGCGATGATGTCCAACGATGCAGCTGGGTGGGGCACAAGCCGACCCGAGAGATACATACAGTGCGTGTTATCATGATGTGACGCAAAAACAGTCTTTGGGGATAGAGAAACATCGCCCCTGCTCATCGCGGTACCAGCATCTGGCGGAATATATCGCCTTGAACTTTATCCTCGGACTCGTCATTGGCGAAGGGGCAGCAGCCCGCCCCGAGCTGCGCGGTGCATTGTCCGATTCCGAGTCGGTATAGGTTTTGGCCGGTCTGGGAGTGGTCCAACCCTGAGTGGTACCGGTCGTTGGTTGGTGGAAAGAAAGCCAGAGCAAACATGCCAGTCATTTGCTCTGTCTCGGTGGATATTGGATTTGAACATGGATTCAAGTGCCCAGCGGGCAGCAGTGGAGCTGGGCAGGAAGGCTTTGCGGATGACCAGTGCGGCTGCTGTCGGTCTGGCACCTGGAGGCCACAGTCCTCCCTCGGTGTCTGGGCTTGTTATGGATTGGGCCCGGCAGCGCCAGCCCGAGCCGGGTTATTCGGAATGGGCGGAAGAGCATGGCCCGCCATTGGCAGGACCGGGTTGAGCGGCGTGTTGGCCTGGATACTCCATTTTGTGTGGTGTCGAATGAGTAGGGCCAGATATGCGCCATCGATCAGAATCGTCACGGGTGGTCATCCAGCCCATGATGATTGTTGGGAATGCCCTGGATGTGTGGTGAAGAATACAGGGTTCAGAGGTTGAAATACGATAATGTGCTGTCCAAGCAATCTAAGGGACGTCCGCTGCGGGCCCATGTGAGCCGCATTCGCAAGCAGATGGAGCATTCCCCGTTCACGAACTGGAAGAGAGAGAGAGACGGCCCGGGACTTACTGCAATGACACAATGGCATTGAAGATGCTGCTCAGGAATCTGCTGGCGCCGATGATCCAGTGCTGGCCGCGGATGTCCCCGCGACGCATGAGCATCAATACAAAGGCCAGCGCTGCATATACTTCCGTGGCAGCGAAGGAATAAGCCTGATTCAGCAGCGGCTGGGTCGGATCCCAGAATTGGTACTTGAAGCAGCATTGCAGCGAGAATGAAAAGACAAAGAGAGCGGCGGCGGCATAGGGCAGCATCTGGGCCAGCAGTTTCGGGTCGGATGTAAACTCCTGGTTCTGGGGCGAGAGCAGGCTCCTGCAGGTGGTGATGGTCAAGATGCTGCCCATGAGCAGGATC